>NC_069374.1:7532000-7836600 GCF_021730395.1 Mercenaria mercenaria
ACTTAAGAGGTTTGTAGTTCGAGGCCTCTGTTTTAATTGACATGGCTACGATCTGAATAAATATTATATAGTTTAAAGTCGTTCTGGTCCTCCGCATCTGATTCACGTGAAGAAGTTGTCAGATACTTGTGGATGTAAATACTGAATCCAGTATAGAATCCAGGAAACTGACAGTTTTACACGAATAAAAGACTGACAGGTCGACAAAACTTTGTACAATGCAAAATAACTTATGATATTTAAAGGCATAAAATGTCAACTGTTAATTTGATATGTATTAACAACATTCAGCAAATTAAGAACATTTTTCAGAAAATAAGACCAGTTTCCCACTTATTACTACTACCTAAAAACTGCCTTTAAATATGTTTAAAATGTCAAACTTATTTCAGACATGTCTGGAATGTATCACGATCATTAAACTGGGCTATTTACTAAATTTATGTTCCATGTTAATTGTACAAAAATCGTCACAATTTACAATTATAGCAGATTAATGATAAATCTGGAGGAAATTTGTGTTGTTTGTATTTTTTTGCAATTATACACTCAACAAAATTCCTAATCGGTCAGTTTATATTGTATTACTATTTTGTTAATAATGCATGCATTTACAAGAAATTTCAGATACCAACATTTGAATAGATATTGCAGCTAATTATTGATTTATTTTTGGCCGACTCATGGCCAACGTAACCGCATTAGGCGTTTTGACCAATATACCATATTTTGCACGTGCAGTGTATGTGCACCAATATGCACGTGTTAATGAACACTTTTGGCATTAATGACGAAAGTCATCCTAGAAAAACACATATTATCGTGAAATTGACACAAGAGCAACGCGCCCGGGCTGTCGGAATTTTACAACAAAATTCAAAATCGGTCACTTCATTGAATTGTACTTGGGTTAAATTTCGCCAAAAGAGCGCGGATGGTAGATAACCAACGACTGAAGGTTCTTGTAAACGGAAATAAGGTTTAAACTGGAAATTACCATCAAAGTAACAGCACAGGAGCCTGAAATTCTATCCAAAAATCAAAAAAAGTCTGTGTATGAAACAGCTACAAACAAATTATATCAATTTCACCATGATATGTGTTTTTCTAGTAGGACTTTGTCAGTAATGCCAAAAGTGTAAACGAACACGTGCATGTTGGTGCACATGCCCTGCACGTGCAAAATATGCAATATTGGTCAAAACGCCTAATGCGGTTACTTTGGCCATGAGTCGCCAAAAATAAATTAATAATTAGCTGCAGTACCTATTCAAATGTCGGTATGTGAAATTTCGTGTGAATACATGCATTATTAACAAAATAGTAATACAATATAATATAAACTGACCTTTTAGGAATTTTGTTGAGTGTATTATTATCATTACTTTTCTTTGTAAAATTAAATGTCCTGTTTCATGAAGCGTTCTCCTCCCAGACGGACGAGTTTGCCTGTATTAACTTTCAGACAAATATCAAGACCTGTTTAGAATTTAATATTTCAACTTTTACAGTATACAATATATAAGTCATGTTTAGATCAATTTTCAAGATACATGTATTCAAAACTGGTCGGAAATTTCTCACTTAAAACGTACTTTTTTTTAACAAGTGTTACTATATTTACGGAGTCAGTCACGCGTTCACCTTAAATAACAGGCACGGATTTCTCATAATTCTACTGCATTGTTTCGGTCGTTTAAGTATAACTTTATATTTAATCTCTGACAAGAGCGTAAGTGTGTCGACAATTTAGCTTAGTGGTTAGAGCATTGAACTATCATCCGAGCCACTCGGGTTCGATTCCCGCTACAGGCACTTGAGATTTTTCGTCATTTTTGTGTAAACAGTAGAGGTAGGACAGGTCTGGAAATTGTTATGGACCTCTTAAATGGTCCATAAGGTGTTTATAGACCTCATCGGAACAAAGAAGCCGGTAGGTAATTTTGATTATGAGATCTCCTGTGAGAGAAAGAGTTGTTATTGACATACAACAGACACAGCACAGAAACATTATGGAATTGTGTGAGATTTACTAGCCTTCCATGCTGACTCTGGGTGTGACACTGTGACAGGCTACTATGGCATTGGCAATTCAAAGGTGATCAAGATGTTGCAAGCTGGTTATCCCTTACAATCCTTGGGTGATATTACAGCTGACATCAATAACATTATAATAACTGAATCAAAAAAGTTTGTCAGCTGACATCAATAACATTATAATAACTGAATCAAAAAGGTTTGTATCAGCCTCTTATAACCAGCAAACTTCAAACGACATGTCTGTAACGCGACAAATTATATGGGCAGCCAAAGTTGGCAAGTCCAGCAAAACTCTGCCAGTACTGGCTTCATTGGCGCCGACAAAAGAGGCATTTGTTGAAAACATAAAACATTTACAGGCCTGTATATGGAAGCATGCTCTTCACATCAAATATGGACCCATGTGAATATTGTTGACGTAGGAATGAGGTAATGAAGACACTGGTTCCTGTATCAGTAGCACCCACTGAAGCTTTGGCACCACCAGAAGTACTGAAGATAATAAAATGCTGGTGCCCTAGTGACAACCCGTGTTTAACATAATGGTGCAGCTGTAATCAGGCTCGACTTCCATGTACGATGTTTTGTACATGTCAACAGGACAATGCTGATCAATGCAACAATGAACAAAGAACATGCGTTTGGCAGTTAAGTGAAAAGAACTTCACATAATCATCCTGGCATTTTCATTTCAATGCGCATTTAAACATACCTTTATGAATACAAACACGCTTTTTGATTTTACATTTCATATTACTTAATAATAGCAGCCATATTGTAAATAATCTATACCATATTCTTTGTAAAATAAGCAAATATAATTTAAAACTTGTGTTTAAAATGTTCTTGATGATCGACTTTATATATACTAACAGACCAATGATATAAGACCAATATTCAGCATTGTTTCCAATTTCTTTAAAGTGTGGCGGCCATCTTGGAAGCCATTTTGGATCAGCTAAATAATCAAATGAATAAAGTTATTATTGCATTTAAATAATTATTACATATTGCAACACTAATATCAACAAATTTGATTACCATACTTGATTTGTTAATACAATACGCCAAAAAGGCGATTGTGACAGCCATTTTAGCCATTTAGCCATTTTGAATTCCAGCCGTCCTAGATGGCATCTTTGATTGACAATTAATAAATAAAGATATATACATCTGTCTGAAACATATAAAGTAAAATCAATCCGCAAATAACAATTTGTAAGTTATTTTTTGCACTACTGATACATTTTTTTCTGATTTTGGCGGCCATCTTGGATGCCATCTTGATATTCTTAAAATGCTCAATGATACCAGCTGGGCATCATTCAGATTCTTCAATAACAACATATTTCCTAACAGAATACCATTAAACATTTACTATACAATCTAATGCTGGGTCTAAAACAATTATCACATTAAAATTTTATTTACCAGACTATCTTTTTGTAGGTCAATTACCAACCTCATAGGGTTTTCTATACAAATAAGTTCAATATCAATACAGTCCACATAATATTTGTGCAATCTTGTGTGCATTAATTTGCAACGTACTGTGTCAGTTACACTATTTAATATAACAGGCCCGTAACCTATAGGATGATATAATGTTTATACATGTACTCCGACTACTCGCTTACTTTTTGCAAACGTCATGCGAAAGTCTTTCTACGAAATTATTGTTTTCGAGCGGAATGTCCAAGTAGCGTGCATAAAACTGTCCCATATATTTTTTAAAAAAAAACTGAAATTATTATATAGATTTATTTTACTGTAAAATGAGCGAAAAAAATACGGGGGTCACCTTCGTTTTCGCTGTATTGTCTTTAATTTCCCCTACCCCCATTTTTACGCGCAGATTTTGTGCATCAAAATTTCAGAATGAACTGTTTGCATTTTAGGGGACAATAAGTTAATCACAAAAAAGTTTACAGCAACACAAATTTCATTTTAAGCGTATTCTTATTTTGTAAGCCATTTTCCGATTTCTTTCTGATTTTTATCGTCATACGTGTATACATGAATGCATGTTTCACACAAAAAAGCGTAATGAAAAAATTATACTTCTTAATCAAACATTTTATTGCTCGTTCTCCCTGGGCTCCATAGAATTTTTGTTAATTTTCTGAAAATGTTCCTGAAATGTTTATGAATAAAATAAGATCATAAAACTTCTTCACTAACGAATTCATTTTCAAGCTACGATGCTATGAAACAAGTTGGAAAGTTCAAGCACAGTTAAAACGCTACGTCTTTTTCCCGAGTTTTTCAACCAAGTTCACATTATCTGTTTGTAGTATTTATTTGCAGCCTTTATTGAACGGTTTGTTAAGTGCAATAACTTATTTATTTCATGTACATACACTTTTAATGTATGACGTTAACTTCATGTCGTTCTGACTGTGCATACTTTGGTTAACTTAAAATTGTTTGGGTTGACGCCAGTTTTCTTCAACATTTTATTCTTTTACGAGCACTAAACTCTTTTCCCACAATAATTTACAACTGTCTCGTTTAAAAATATTAGTCACGGACAAAGTGACTGTACTGGACACCAAACCTAAGACCGTTCGGTTGACGGGCGAACGGTCCAACCATTGTGTCCTTCGGTGCGACATGAAGGATGTTGGTTATTTTTGACTGGATGATATAGACAAGAAACTTTTTTCTAAGGGTCAGTTGTATATGAAGTTTTCAAAACGAGAATTATTCTAAAATCACATATTTGTTAAGCATGATTTAAAATGTTCATTTTGAGAAGATGAAAGTTAACATCCAGCTATAATAATCACGTTATTCAAATTTGAAAAAAAAAAAGCAAAAAACAAACAAATATTTATAAAAATGGTGGAAGTTTTTATCTGAGTGTTAGATATGAATACGGTCAAATGAGGACAAAATCTTAACAATACGTATTATTACTCTAACATTAATGAATATTTTTTTTTGAATACGGTCAAATGCGGACAAAATCTTAACAATACGTATTATTACTCTAACATTAATGAATATTTTTTTTTTACTTCAATGCGTTCATTCTAGCTTTAATGGAAAAAATATATCAGAAAATATGTGACGCACCATGACATTTTGGGTCCAAATTCGGCGTTACGTCATTTGAGAAAACATCGATTAAAGTTACGTCACAAAAAAAAATGGTGGACGTTACCACGTGTTCGCGGCAATTAATGCATTTCTTGTTTTCAATAATACTCTACCTTGCCACAAGAAAAAAATGAAGTGACATTTATAAACATTTCCGTGTTTTGCAATTCTGTTTCTTTAAAAAATTTAAATGATTGATAATTTATCGCCCTTTGAATCGACACGCCATTTGTAAACATCGAAGGTCGCGGAGAAAATGAAACTACCAAAAACAATTATTTTATGATTTATTTCGATTGTATAAAGAATGACAGTTAGCGAATCTCAAGGTAAGTAAGTATTTAAGCGATATGTAGTGTTAAATTATTATTTGAGTTCATATCGACAGTTTTGTCCGATATCTTTTCCAAAAATAGCCCGGATTTGACACTAAAGTCTGTCCCATCCCATCGGTTAACATCAACTTGGATGCACGGTGACAAAACTGGAGCAGCTATCGGTAAAGTAAATAGCGTTAGTTAAACTACAAAAAAGTCACCCTCGAGAATTTCAAGGATTTTTCTCTAAGTACTCGAATTGCTAAATGAATGCCACATATTTTTTTCCAACGGCAGCTCACTGTTGTAAAAAAGCGGCCGCCATTGGCGTTTACTCTCTAAAAAGGAGGAGAACATGAATGTTCACGTGAATTACTTGGGGAGCCACTCAAAATGGATTTAAAAATGAATAATCGTCGTTTTGTACTGAAATACCTTGAAAGCTCAATAGATTGAACAGTTCGTATATTCAAAAAAAATTTCAAATGCAAGGAAGACAAATTTACTCACATGCAACTTTCAAATTCCAAGTTAACTGTATGCTGTAGATTCTATCCCAAGGTCCGATTTAGATTTCTACAAATTATCAATTCCCAATTTATTTTTCCACCGTCCAATCGGAATACAACTTCATTTTTGTTCTATGTCGAAGAATTACACTCAGTAAGTGGCTCCGGCACTATAGTCTATAGATGATATTCAGGCACCAATTGCACCATACATATGAAACAATGCGTTGATTACACCATTTTTCATACGCATGGCTCAAAAAATAACCTGTATTCTACGATTTAAAAATCCTTCCTTCCAATTGAATGTATTTCAAAGAATTAACCTCGATATATTACCCTTTCCAAAATTAATTTCCATAAAATTCTGCTTTGAAAACACACTACACTTTTCTATCGCGTCCGATTTGAAAGTGACATCACAAATGACATAAAACTGAATGACGTCACAGTAGACTTGCCTTAAGTACTGTTCATCTTATCAGTGGCGTACGCTTCTTTAAGGCACGGCAGGCCTGGGCCTGCAGATATACTTGAGAAAAATAAAAATGCTAAATAAGCAATAAAAATGGAATGGTAAGGGAGGTAAGGCTATAGGAGCTCATGATAATCTAAAAATCCGTATTGAACATGTAATTAGAGCTTATTAATTTTATTTCCATGATGGATAAAAACAGATACCAGTAGTTTAACTATTATCTCGCTCGTATACCACGGCCCCGCAAAATATCGCCCTGCAACTTTGTTAATGTCGGAAAATAGACATTGCTTGCAGCTTGTAGTTAACATTTTATAAGCGCTTTTTAACCCTGTACTAAATATTTTGGCACCAAATTAAACTAGAATTTGTATAATCTGATTTGATACAAAGAGGGGCCACACTTGTAAGTCTGCATTATTGTGCAACTTTAAAAAAATATGAATACAATCTCATAATTCGGAACACCACTTGAGAAAAATGGCAGGATCCGCGCATGATGTCTACGCACGGTGTTCCGGTAGGGCCATCGCCTCATAACGTATGTGAGCTCGAAGCAACGTCAGAACGAGACTATGTAGTTTCGAGTTTTCCTCATCGTAGATTCGAGTTTTCACCATCATACATTCGACTTTTCATCATTGTATTTTGGACTTTTCATCATTGTAGGTTCGGCTTTTCATCATCAAAGTCTCAACTTTCAACATCGTGTACCGCCTATCATAATAATGAACTTTCAGACCTCTATTGATACTATGAAAGATCCTCAGTTTTCAATTTGGCAGTGGCTAGGTAGCCGGTTCTACCGGAACCTTTAGTCTAAAGGTCTAGGTAGCCAGCTCTATATCTACATATCATACATGAACATAAGTCAATAATCTTAGCTTGATTGGTTCTTATTGTTTGTTTGAACAAAATGATGAACTCTTTATTCTAAGCAATTGTATTGTAAGACAATTACATATCAAAAGACCTAATTCTAAATGACCGCCGATAATTGACATCTTCTATCAAAAATGATTTTCAACATGTAACAAACTACAAAACTTTATTAAAGACTTTACTTTAGGAAGCTATAAACATGCCGATGAAGATAAAGACACTCTGATCATTTGTTGACAACTAAACACAATATCGGCCGATATGATATGAGCGAGTAAATACGGCGAAATAAATAGGTAAATCACGAAAAGATCTTAAATAATTAATCACAAGAAATGTAATTTATTTAACTAAAATAATGATCCTTTATAATACAGTTTATCAAAGCCGGCTACCTTGACTTACATATCCATATATTACATCCCGAAAATAAGCCAATTTATCGTAGTTACTAAAAAAATTAGCTAAGGAAAGTTCTGCAAAAATGTCGTAGGGCCTAATGACAATTTTTAAATCTTAATTCAAAACAGACGTTAAGATATCGGGTTTGTATCTTTATCTATCTATCTGTCATGAAAAAAGGATTGCTTTGTAAAATATCCTAAAAGTTAAGAAACGAGATTTTTGACGCCGGCCGACGATTTGGGTATTCAGTATTTATTTCAGAATTTTATAAAAAAAAAAGATTAAATGACAAAGTTATCAAGACAAACTTCATGATAAAAATATCAAGTAACTGATATCCGCTATTAAATTCGGAACTATAAATACCAGTGTTTCTTCCACTATGTCAATTGGTTTATCCCGGAAATCGGGAATCTCGTCCGTATTCTGTTCATGAGAATGTTCAAAGCGCTATCATCTAAGATATGTCTTTTTATTAATATGCAGGTAGATCTAGGCAAGTTATATTTAAGTATTTTTAAAAAATAAAAACAATTCATAACGCAAATGCTGGCGACCCAGATACGCACGAGGGAAAAAATAAGCTGGGCATGAGAAACTCAAACATCAAAAATATGTTTAAATTACTCTGTAACACTAAAGTTAAACATGCCAATTGTTCCCCGTATCATCTTTTATTAATAACATTTATTTGAATTCATAAAACAACACGTGAGACTTTTTTAGCAATACAGAGTGAACTCGGCCCGAGTTTTATTTTCTAATACATTTAAACGTCGATCATTTTGAGTTGTCCCCTAGAAAAGTATTACAGGGCGCCGCCATATTGTTTATATACAAGAAGCGACGCAACGTCATTTAGCATTACGGTCTATGGAGAAAAATACAAAATTGAACATAGATCTATCAACTTCAAAAACTTTTTTTTTTGAAAAATGAAAAAAGTGCCTAGAGATATGGATCTGCGCTATATAAAAACATATTTTAGGGCATCATAACGCATATCATAATTTTAAAAATGATGTTAACCAGATAGGTGGGACAGACTTTAATGACAGATTCGAGGTAGATTTAGCGCAGTTCACATTTTATTTACAAGTGTCAATATATTGTAGACTATATTTTATTTACTGAATCTGCCATGAATTCAACTTTTTTTAAATCGGTTTTGACTCTTACTCAGTAGAATCTGTATGCAAGACAATTACAAGAAGTATTCAGTAGAATCAGTATGCAAGACAATTACATGAAGACCTTGTGACTCTGGTACCAGACAAAATTACAACAGTCAGTCATAATGTTTAGTTACATATTAAAGTTAAAGCCCTGATAATTTTATAAATATAGCCATGCCATGAAAGTGACTGATTAAGAATAGTTGAAACACATCTATTGTCAGCTTCAGCCACTAATTTCTTACATAAAATGTCAAATCCGTCCATACATAAAACTTCTACAAGGCATAAATATTGTTTTTACTTGGAAAGAGACAGTTTTTTCCAAAGCTTTTCATGTTAAATTTGCATACTGTTCACTTGGCCATTATTTCTGGATTCCTCACCATTTTGTACTGTTCTTGGCAAGTGACTAAAAACCACTTAGTAAAATAAATAAACTTTAGATACATTCTGTTTTGAAAGCCTTGCCAGGAATTCAAACCTATTACTCTTTTTATAGAAGTCTTTGTGCTAAATAAGTACTGAGCTAACTGCCCAGGGCATTTTATCTCACATTTCAGCCTTTTTCAGTATTTTTTTTTCATTTTACAGATCAACCACTGAGGATTGTTTGGATTGATGCAATGGCCTTAAACAGTGAAATGATTTTCCAGGAAGGTCTATACACAACAAGCTGGATTTTATGGGGGTTTGTAAATTTCTTCATACATTTTTACACTTACTATACTGCTGTTCTAAGAAAGATAAAGACATTAAAGTAGCATAAACATAAATGATCTATTTCATTCATAACATTTTAAGAGAACTGATTTTGATTATAGACCCATTCAACAAATATGTGTAATATATTAAGAAGTGAATAAGTAATGACATACAATAATTGAATATATCATGTATGTATTTTTTCATATTTTCAAAATTATTTTTACAGTATTTGTGTTTACATTAAGTTTGATTGCATGAATTGTATGTCTAGTCTGTAGGAATCTTAGCTAGTTTATGTATTCTTGAAAAGCTACTTTTTCTGCATGAATACTGTAAGATTCTTGGATGAGTTTATACTTATCAAATCTGCTTTCAGTCAGCTTTTAACAAAAAGACTCTCTTAAGCTTAAAAAGATGCTTTACAGTCTTATATTCTGTAACCTTATACTAATCTTACTAAAATAAAGTTCTAATGTTGATGAATTTTTGTTTTGCAGAGATGAAAGAACTATGAATATGTAAATGGGAATGAAACAGAGGGAATTAATATGTTCTACTGATCATCCAGCTGAATTCATGCCTGTGGAATAGAGTGCATGTCACAAATACTGATATGAGCAAATAACTCCATATTGCACAAATAATGTCATGTTTCCTGCCCTCATGACCTGAAAAAGTTAAAAATTCTAGTTCAAATTACAAATGTGTTTCAAGAAAAAGTAAAACTTAAGTCAGCTGTGTGAAATATTGGGTAAAAGTAGTGTTTTGATGTCATGACAGCTGTGAAGTTGTTTGAGAAGCACTATCTTAATTGTTCTAACAATACAGAATTTAACATAAATTTTCCAAAACTGCATGCATGAAATACTAAGACATGTCTGTTGAATGAATCCTAGTTGTTTCAAAACTACAACATGTGTGACATTAAAGCACAACCTTTGGAGGAAACATTTTTACAATAAAAACTGCCTTGCCAGTGTGAGTGTAGGAAGGATTTTTCCAGAAATGGCAGAAAACTACCAATATAGCAGAAAATATTTGTTATTGGCTGAATATAATATATTTTTACATGACATGACCTTTGCAGAAATAGCTATTTTTTTGCAAAACATTGTGAGCTGCCATGGTAACACAAATTTGACTTAAATTTAGATTTGTTTGATTATGTAGACAGCATGTGTCTTCTTTATATTCTGCTAATCAGACTATGTTCTGCAAGAAAATATCTTTTATATGTAACCATCAACAAAACATGTCATAACACAAATCTGTCATAAAATGGCAGAGCTGTAATGCAGGTAGGCATATCAGGAAAATATGTAGTTCTGAAAGACAAGTTATATTACATAAAATGATGTTTGTTTTTTATAAATGATCATAATTGACCATTTGTGGTGTAAAACAAATGTAACTATACTGAACAGATGCTAAATGAATGTTCTGATATTTTCTGGAAAATTTACAAAAAAAACTACTATTTTAAGAAAATAGTGTATTGTTGCCATGGTAACATTAATTTAACTTTTTAATTATTTTCGATATCATCATATGTAAACAACATCTTTCTTGTTTATATGTTATATATGTTAAGCTGTATTATGTTAGTTTTCATATGTAATAATTGCATCAACAAAGCACTATGTTATTACACAAGCCTGCCTTAAAATGGCAGTAGTTGTAACTGAGAGAGGTGTATCTGAAATGTATTTCTCAAACCATATTACATTAATTTTCACGGAATGATGTCTACTCTCTTACTTTTAAATAAGAAAACAGACAGCTTTTGATGTAAATATATGGAAAAACACTTCCAATATTCAATTTATTTCAGAGAAATTGCCAAAAATGTTAGTATTTTTGTAAGAAAATACCACATTGTTGCCATGGTAATGTTAGTATTTTTGTAAGAAAATACCACATCGTTGCCATGGTAATGATTCACTGATCAGTAATCAAAGTCTTTTGAAATTTTAGCAAACTCACAGTTGATAATAACAGTCTAATAATTATATTTTCTTGCCTGATATTCTTTCTTACTGTTTAATAGACAAGGTGTCTATAATGTATAGGTTAATAAATGGGAGAGCGGTGCCTTTGAGTGATAATGGCCCTGGCAAGGTGATAATAGCCCGAGGGCTATTATCTTTTTCCAGGGCCATTATCACTCAAAGGCACCGCTCTCCCATGTATTTACCTGTTTATTACATGTTTACCTATAATATAGTAAGAAATGGTTTTTGTGTCATTTTTATGGGTACTTGCATCTTCTGGCACAATAAATTTCAGTTTTTCAGTTTATATATTATTTGTATAAGTCTATTTACTGTATAAAATCAAATACCTGGATAGTTGTACTTTCTTGCTTATTGCATAATTTAGGGATAAATACGTTGTTTCACGAAGAATACACGATGTTACGCTCAAGATGATAAAATAAAACGTAAATATTCGCTGTTTTACCTCCATGAAACGCCATGACGTCATTTCTGTTTACGGACGTTAATTTCCCGCGCTAACGCCAGGGCCATTATCGATAATGGCCCCGGGGCTTATTATGATAATGTGATAATGCATGACGCAATGCGATAATGGGAGAAATTTCAGCACAAATTTGTTACTATTTATAGGTACTCATGTAATAAAATAAGATTAATGTCCTTGTTTTTGGGATGTTTTGTCTAATTTGATATCAAATAAATTCTTTATCTTGTTCAAAAGAAGAATGTCATAAAACAGTTGTCTGTAAACTGTTAGCACACTAGAAAAAGTTAATTGTGTATTTATTTCACATTCTATGTAATTTATTGCCAGATTCATCAAAAGACTGTTAATAAAGAGGTTAAACAACAGTGTTGCTATAGAAACGATTTTTAGAACATAAATATTTTTATACTACATGAAAGAAAGAGACAAAAAGAAATACATTCCATTAATTGCATGTTGCTTTTGTTATTTTATCATGTATTTTATCTTGATATTATTTAAATATGGTGTCATTATTAAGATATACTGCCTCAATTTTGATACAGTTAGACAAAACATGGTGTCCGAAAAGTGGTAATATCTCCATGACAACGACTGATTTTTGTTGTCAAATTGAAGATTTTTACTCAGAACGGGTCAGTCTGTCAGATTAGCCCAAAACCCCATTTTTGACCAAAATTGCATTTGGACCCAAAATCTCATGCTCTGTCACATATATTTAAAGTAGAGAGTAGTTATATCCACTCCTTTTCTGAACTACAAGTAGATATTTTATTGTTTAGATATGACGAAAAGTTGGACGCGAAATGAAATCTTCAGCATACATGCTGTTTATCGTCAATCTTGTTCTTTCATGTTCATTGCAGTTCTCTTAAAGTATGTCTAAAAACCATGATTCAAATTTCCTGAAATAGAATGTTTTGAGACTTTAGATTGAGATTATTTATAGAGTCTGATTTTTTTTTACATGTAATGGAAAGTAAATTCTGTACATGTAATGGTTTCAATACAATGTTTAGTTTATTTTAAACTTATTTTAGATAGATTTCATCTGTCAGTTACAGAACTGTTGTTTAGTTTGGTTTAAACTTATTCTAGATAGATTTCGTCTGTCAGTTACAGAACTGTTATTTGGTTGTTTTGAAGTGAAAACAGATCTATGATACACAAATTGTTGCTTTTTTATAGTCTTGCCTTGTAGGCGCCGACGTAGCACCAAAACGTCACTTTAGATTTGGGCCTATTACGCCGTTATTGCTTTAAAGCAGCAGTTAGCCAAAGATTCGAACAAAAGAGGTGTTGATCAGAATACTTGTATCGTTTGCTGTGCAATTTTTCTCCCTTTTCGCTTTTTACTTTTTCCAACAAAAGGTCGCCATAACCTTCACCTTTGACCTAGTAACACCAAAATCAATATAGGTCATCTGCTAGTCATTGCCAACCTCTACCAGATAATGGAAATTTGGGCTCTAAGGATTGTTCAATTATTGAGTGGAAAGCATTTTCAAACAAAAGTCGCTGTGACCTTGACCTTTGGCCTTCTGACCCCAAAATCAATATAGTTCTATCCATGACCAGTCATCCTAATTGTACTATTTATGCACGATGGGCAGTTATACGTCGGGCGTAATTATTTCACGGGGGCGCAACCCGAGTGAAATTATTTGTAAGGCGTATTACCAACCGAGTGTATAAATAGTGTTGGGGTATGACCCACCTAATGGTGAATATTTTATAAGTTCAGAACAATGTTACAGCAATATAATGTATCCAGTAAGAGACTTGTATGCAAAATTTAAACAACTTTTACCGTGTGTAATTCATGCTCAAGTAGAGACAATTTCAAAGTGATGGCGAGTGTCAAAAACGTTTGCAGAGAAGTATTATACGATCTATTTTGATAAAAGAAACTTCAAGCTATTGGTAAACTAAAATTGGTTCACAAAATAAAACTGTGAATATCATTTTTGCTGGGTGCCTCAAGTAAAAGGATTTAATGAGACAGAATTCTAACTCCAACATTGAAAAATTGAGGTCGGGTCCTGTGTGACTGTTTTAAATTTTGCTCACTTAATTCAAAAAGAAGCCTCGGAAAAAAATGTAAAAACTTAACAGAATCTAGGAAAATAAGGGGGAAGAAATGGTCCCAATTGGGCTTGAACCTATGCCGCCTCAAAAATTTAAGTTGTAGGAATTGAATACTCTTCAAAAGGAGGTACACTATTACAAGGCCTATACCTTAAAACATGGTTTTGCTATTCTAATATGCCGTTATTCTAAAACTAGATAAATTGAAGAAACGCTTTTTCTTGGTCGTAACTAAAACGTTGACGTCACCGCACGTTAACGTGACGTCATTCTAGCGTAATAGTGTTTTAACAGAGACAAGCATAGCCTATTAGAATGAATGCTTGAGTATGATAATCGTAATCACGTATTGTCGGACCTTAACATACCGTCTTTTGATACATATCAATTTGGCACATTGTACCACTCAACCTTTGATATGCGAATAATTCAGGGTATGGAATCACGTGATTATGTAGGCCCTAATAATAGAAACGGATACAGGTGTCCTGATACCGAAATACACTAAGCGAAAAGCACGTATTTTTTAGGTCACCAAAGTGCGTGCATCATTGTCTACTAGATAATTTCGAACGATATTCAAATCATGGTCTCAGCGTGAAATTGGCCCCATACCAGGAGTCATATAGTGCTACATAGGCTTTTATATATTACAAAAACTTGTCTTCTTACTATTTAAATGCAGTAAGCTGCATTTACTCAGGCGTGCGCAGGACCAGTTGGTCGATCCTCTTGTTTATTTACTGTTTGTAGTGCAACACAAATATGACTTTTGTCTTTGTATTTTCGGTATCTGTATCTTTGCATTTTAATCACATGATCACATATCTTGGAATTATGTTCAGTCAAATACAGATGAATATCTGATGTTTGACCATAATCAGGTGATATTCCTAGACAGAAGACAAACAGGATCCGGTTGCAGATGAGATGAAATGAAATTTCCTGATTAAAATTAATCATTGCTCTTCATACATGTGTGTCAGTGTTTTAATGACATATGCATATATACGTAGAGCTACTACTGTTTTTACACTTGATATAAACTGTTAAGCAAAATATCTTAAGATCTTCTCTTGGAGAAAACACGTCAATTATCGTATAAAAAACAACAAAAGAAAAAAAAACTAAGAACATGGAAGTTAAGACTTTACACTTCATGAATCACGGTCTCGAAATGTCTTGCAAGTCTTACCGGAAGACGAAATTATGATATTGAAACATCGGGTTTTCGCGGTTTCGCATTTGCAGTTGAGAGGGCGAAAACGCGAAAACATGATACAAGGTCGCGAAAACACGATGCAAAAAATATCGCGTTTTCGCGCTATCAGTATCGTGTTTTCGCGTTTTCGCCCTACTTACCACGAAGGCGAAAACACGAAAAGACGATGTCAGATCGAGGGCGAAAAGGCGAAAACACGATATTAACAGCGCGAAGACGCGATATTTTCTGTTTCGTGTTTTCGTGTCAAAGTATCGCGTTTTCGCGTCAAAATATCGTCGTTTCGCGATTTCGCCCTTAGGACGACAACGCGAAACTGCGATGGCCCCAACGGAACACCGTATGAAACAGATTAACAAAGGTTGAGGAATTTTACTACACTCCTAAAAATGATTCAGTCTGAATTGACGCTTGACATTGTAGTGGGTATAAATTAACCTGTGCTGTCCATTTACGCATTACTTTCTTTAAAAAAAATACGCGATTTCAGATTTAAACACGAAACGTACAGAATACAACATTTTCTACTGAATGAATTTACCTGATACGATGTGACAATCAATTTACATGGATTGCATTTGCCATGAAGTAACACTTTCTATGTGTAGCTAAGTTAAATCGTTGAAGAATGAAATAATATATTCTCCTTTTCTGGAAAAAATTAGATTATAAATATGTACATGCAGGTAACAATTATCTTACAAATCTCTCAAAGTAACAAACAAAGAGAATGTGACTCTAGTACTGGTCCTTCTCGGGAACAATGGTTAAAAACTACCCATTTGATGAAACTGAAAAATTGTTGAAGCAGGCGTGAAACCCAAATCCGACAATATTATAACTTTCCTTAATAAATGACAAAGACACAACAAAATGGCTTTTATTTGATATAAAATTTGCAAAACGAATATTGGTATGATTATGAAAAACAATGCATATTTATTTCCAGAAGCACAATGTTTGTTTACATTGTGGTCAACAAAAAGTTTAAAATTTATGTTTAAGATGTTTCATCTTTTATCCATCATAATTATTATCATAAAAAAAAAGGTTAAATATGAATAAGAACTCAGCGGTCTAGTGTAAAGATCATACTATAGACTGATAACTGAGTCAAATAAACGGGGTATTATTTGTGAAATGAGGAAGGTCATACATTTTAAACTAGTAGAAAAATGAAAACACACTATCCGTTTATTAATTTCAGCTAAAACCGTGAAAAGTGAGAAAAACATCTGTTGATCACAGCACACTCGATAAAGTACGAGTGTTTCGAGATAAAAACAGATGTCAACTCATTTTACCCATTAGCAGACTCATTCTATTTTTTCATTGTTTGAAAGGTATGTGTCCTAAACAGGCGAATCTGATTTCTTTCCTGCGCATCCCTACATCTGTATTCTCGAAAGAACGAACAATAAAGTTATAGATAAATGTCATTTTTCGACTCCTCGAATATGATCTGACAAAGGAGATCAGCAATGTGAACTACAGTCCACCCATTTAACAACATCTACTAGTAGTGAGATTCGCGCATATCAATTTAAGGAATGAGAAATGAAAGTTAAGTACTCCCATGGGGTGATTCTGTGTTTGGGGTTCACAGATATTAATTTCCGAATTAATAACGTCCCCCGAATTTCTCATTCTTTTATTTCCTTTCACCGGCTATGCAAGCGGTTGAACGACTCTTGCATTAGATTCCAGAAATAATTGTGCACAGAAATCCATGCTTTTTAAATAGAACAGAAAAGAACAGTGACGCTTGTTTGATAAGTGATGAGTGACCTTAGTAATGTTGGTTTTCTTCAAGTACATATGCGCCCACACGTCAGCCTCGTTGTCCTTGTTAACAGCATTCGGTGATAAACCGTTTAAACCGCGATGCGAAGTTGCGTTGTAACTATCAACCACATTCTGCAGTTCACCGATATATCGATAGGTCCTCTCGTGTCGCATCATTCTGTACAACCTTTCTTTCAAAGTCCTTTGTACTCTCTCAACAAAATTGCTTTTCGGCGCGTTATAATTATTCGTCGTAAAAAAGTAGATGCCACTGTCTTTCATAAACCTCTTAAACCACTGGTTGGAGAACTCACTGCCTCTATCTGCACGAATTTTCTTAATTTTGATTGGCGCAACATCATTCAGGATGTCTTTCATACGGCTAAAACCGCTTTTGCTGTCTATTTTCTAACGGTCTCACCCAAAGTTTTCTCGAGAGTATATCAATGACGCCAAGCAAAAACGCACACATCATTCTCATCGGCTAGTTCTCATCGATAACAGATCTATATCCAACTGCTCTCCGATATTCGTCACGCGTACGTTGGTCGTCTTAAATCTGTGACGTCGTTGCTTCTGCAGCGAATAGCGTCTTGATCATTCAACCACTGTTTATGTAAGCGATCGTAATATTCCCGGGTGCATTTTATTAACAACGTCAAACATTTCTTTACACCGCGTAAGCTGCAGGGTTTTTCGCTTCAAATAATACCGTTGTAAAATTTCGTTCTTTTCCTTATCGTTCATGTTTCACTTACAGCTGTAACGGACTAAAAAGATTCTAATAACGACCACCGATGAGTAAACGAAATTTCTCCTCCCGCTCTCCAATGAAAAATAATTTTATACACCTTCTGATTATCTACAACAAATTCCTTCCACGCTCTCCCAATTAATAGCGTACAAGTTGATGATACATTCCCGACTTTCCACAACGTTGCTGACACGAGACCTGAACTTTTCAACGTGGATAGTCAGTAACCATTGTTTATTTTCCGCTCATTGTTCAAGTAAAATAAAAGTCTCGGGTAAAATGGAGTACAAAGCACTTCATAAAGTTCGAAGTTCAGGATATGTATCAACGAAATAAACGGTTTCCTCACAAAATCGTCATAAACCCTCTGATAAGACCCGTCTCTCACTAGATTCCATGTGTAGTCGCTGCACTCACACCGCAATATAAGCCGCTGAGAAATCAAAATCTCTCTTATATAAGCGTTTTAAAGATATCACGCGGTATGAAACGTGTAAAGGGTAATCACCGCATTGACATGTGTAAAGGGCAAAAACCACATTGATGCGTGTAAAGGGCAAAAACCACATAGGCACGTGTGCACGCGCGCGCGTAATCACGTGTAAAGGGCAAAATCCGCATAGTCACGTGTAAAGGGCAAACTCCGCATAGACACGTGCAAAGGCCAAAATCCACATAGACACCTGTAAAGGGCAAAATCCACATAGACACGTGTAAAGGGCAAAATCCACATAGTCACGTGTAAAGGGCAAACTCCACATGTGCACATTGCCCCCCCCTCACGTGCCTGATATAATGCACGAAGGTGTACAGGGGTTTCCTTTTTCATTGAAAGCTGGAAAGTCGTAATATGACATACATTGTGTGACGTAAAACCCAGACCAATGAAACACATAGATAAAAGTAGAACATGGTCTCTTATTGACCTGAAAATCAGTTAAACTTTTGCGTGCTACTATGTACAAAACTGCATCACAGTAATAGCTATATGTATCAGATTGGAACTACCCACAATGCTTTCCAGTTTTTCTGACTGAAATAACCAAGTGTGCTTTTCATTGAAATTTGGTATTATATAATTTTAAATATAATAAGTTATAACTCGTTTTACAGTACCTAAAGTATGTTAGAGTTCTTTGTGCAATTAGTTTTAAAGTTGCCTACATATCTTGAATCGGAACGTAACACAAGCCTTCCTTCATAATCAAGCTAGGTTACTCTTGATTAATTTTAATTGACCCTTTAGAGATTCTGATCAACGTTTTGCATGCAATTTATTTTAAAAGCGGATACATATATTACATTGAAAAAAGGAGAAAAATCCATAAATTGTGCCCATTTATTCTTAGAATTTCAGGGAAATATTTTAATGTAGATCACCTGCATCATATGTAACAAAAACTCGAGTGCACTTTCTCCTTTAAATCGTAGTTGTTTACTTTTGTTTGATTCGCCATTGTTTTCTTTGAGAATGCACGTTACGTTGACGGAAACTGTTTAACATACGCAAATCGGAAACAGTTATGCGTCAATGGGTAATATGAAATAGAGTTTAAGCTTTACAAGTTTGAATTCATTAAAAGCTTTGCCTTTTTTGTTGATATATATCTACAGTAAGACTGCAATCGGAATTATGTTTGCAGTGCCTATCTATAGTGGTGTCATTTAATGAGACCAAAATGCCCTCAGCTGTGCGTTCTTATCTCTACTTACTTACATGTTCACATTCCTTGTGGTTTATACATCAAAAATGGAGTTCAAATTAGTTTTTCCGATAGTTCTTCTGTCCTGTGTTTCTATGGTGAAAGGTGACTATAACTGTCTATGCAATTACGATGTTGAACGACAAGTGTACTCGCAGGTAAGGATCGTTGTTGTATATTTTTTCAGATAGCTCTCCTGTCCCGTGCTTCTACTGTGAATAAAAATATCTGTCATGTGTTTACGAACCGGATAGGGATATCCGTCCCGAGGGCACCTGCGCATTGGGTGGTAATGAGGCTTGCCGAATTACCGGCCATGCGCAGGTGGCCGAGGGACGGATATTTCCATCCGATTCGTAAACACATGACTGATGTTTTTTCTTGCATATCGTATACATGTTAGCATTTTATACTGACAGATTATTTTTCTTGCATACCGTATTTTACAAATAACAGTTTCTTTGTAGCACTCTCTTATAGTACAGCGCGGAAAATTAACGTCCGTAAGCAGAAGTGACGTCATGATGTTTTGCGTTACGCACAATAACAAAGTTCAAATTAGTTTTATCGTTTGTAGCGTAGTGTTATGTTCTTACGGTAAACTAACGTATTTTGAATCGAGAAATATACTATAAGGAAGGGAGAGAAACTATCAAGATACCTGCTTTTCGTATTTTTTACATAATATATTATCAGTGCATGAACCACTAGTTGCCATTAACAGCACGAGAGTCATCTGGCATGGGGGGTGCCAGATTGGTTTTGCCGGCATGGGTAAAATCGCCGGAAACGCCAGTCCGGTGTTCAAGAAAGGTGTTTATGACTATTTAACAATGGCATAGAACAACAAGTATATTATACTCGCATGTAAGGCTTATTATTGTGACATGTCCCTATACCTTTCTATGAGTCGGGACTGCTCATCACTGTAAATTTTATCTCGATAAATACGTTTTTGCTACAATTTATTTATTTAGTTTGGTTTAACGTCGCATCGACACAGCTGCTTTCCAGCTTTGATGGTGGAGGAAGACCCCTGGTGCCCATCCGTGCATTATTTCACACGAGCGGGCACCTGAGTGAAATCACTGACCTTCCGTATTTTTTTTCTAGAAAGTTTAGAAAAAAATTAAGTGCAGTTAGATCAGATAGACGGTACTAGGGTTGGAAAATGAATAAAATATCAAGTGGTGACGATAAATGTTTCGGTTTGGTACTTTTTGTAACTGTTGAAAAAAAGTTTCGGATTCTGTGTCTTTCCTGAGCACACCAAAAATGATTTGTTTTGATTAACTACATATTTGATTTTTCTTTATTACCTAGATTTATTACCTTTTTATGTCATCAAAAAATGCAGAATTCAACATTATTAGAGTAGAACTGTTTAACTGTGACATTAAATTGCCAAATTTCAACCAACAATTTACTGCTAGAAGTCATCGAAATTAAGTTGCAGTCTTTTAAAAGATAATTCTAAGGCTAAAAAGCATTACTCAACGTATTTAACGATGTCAGACGTCATGTATTAAAAGGGCCTATCAAAAATCTACGGTTTTACGGTTGGATGGTGGGAATGTCACAGTTTTGATGTCGATGCCAGTTTTTGTGTCACGATCTGATGACCAGTTGCTTTCAGTTTGCCTTGGTTCTAGGTCACATACTAGAAAATCTTTGCGAAAGAGAAACTAGTATATCAATTTTCTAATGCCATTACGTCAAAAAGAATATCTGGTAACCACTTGTGGACCATTTCTTCGAACCACCCAATTTTTTTAAAATCTCATCTTACAGCACAAATAACGTAATAGCTCGTCCAACAAATAAGCAAAATGTAAAATGTAACTATGATAGAATCTCTGTCGTCCTAATAAATTTGGTGGAGTTGTAATTGTTGGAGTTATTCGTCTAGAGAACATTATTATATACTCGTTCTATTTCACCTTTAGTTACAGTAGTACCGGAAACATCAATATTTGTCAATACACTGAGATGAATTTCATATTGGGGGCGTGGCGTAATTAGTAGCATTAAGTCTTTTATTTAGTTCAGTGTTATCAATCTTTTTCAGGCTTTTACCTTAACACGTGAACATACATTCGTAATAAAAAGGTTATTATCTTTGCATCGGGAAATATACACTCGGTCTGTAGCGGAAGAATATTACGCTCCTAAACAGGCACAGTATTTACGCTGGTATAAAGCTTATACCGGTAACTTATAAATAATATACCGGTAGTCAGCTACGGAATGATAGAATGGGACCTAAAATTACTGAAATGTTGACTATGCTCACCATTCATCAGCATATAAATTCGTCCTTCCGTCCATTCATCCATCACGAATCAGACTTACAGTGTATCCATTACCTTACAGCCGGATGCGCAGGCGAACCCTATAGGTTACTTGTACGAGTTTGACTGTAAAGAAATTGTCCCTTACGAGGAGACACCACCAGGCTGGAGTGTTGTAGCTTTTGAACATCAAGTAAGTTAATGTATTGATATGTATATATTTTTGCATTTTCCATGAAATTCAAGACCTCAACGTCTTTCCAAATACAATTATTTATCTAAAGTGTTTTAGACTACCCTGTAACACTCATTTCACAGAATTACAAAATGTCCCTTATCGCCCGGGATAAAGACATTTTTAAAGGTGGTTCGTTAGATTTTGATTAGATAATGGATGTGTTCGTAACTTTAACAACTGAACATTTACGCTTAATTGACTACGTTGAATGAGTTCCTAAAATATTTTAGTTTTTCACTTGAGCTGTTGTTAAAATATGATTTTCTATCCCGGTTGCCCAACCAAGATTGCGTTATTTTAACCGGTAAGAGACATATTTTGCCTATGGAGTTATTGAACTATTGAATGACTAGAGAACTCTCATTTTCCTTTGTGTCACAGATTTGCATTGACAGTTTTACATTTTGCCGAAATTCATCAGGAATGCAAGTCTGTAAAATTATTAATTTTTTTATTACACAACTTTGCCTGTCGCAAACAGGGAAATTCCGAAGTTGTTGGTTGTTTTTAAACTTGCCTTTCGTTTCAGATAGTTGAAATATCTCAATCTCTATCAAATATAAACGTAAGACTAGAAATTATATTGGAATTAAAAATATTACATTGTAGTTCTCATTTTGAATACTTTTAAATTTCATTAAAAAAGACAAAACATAGCTTATAATAGGAAAACCTATGTTATGAGTATTTTTTGTTCCTTAAACCTTACCATGCTGGACACGATTGATTCTGCCTTTGCGACCAGTGTAGATCATGATCTGCCTGCACATCCGTGCTCATGATCTGCAATGTTCGCCATTCAGTCAGTATATTTTTGGTAAGTACCCCTCTAACAGTCAATGGTACTGTCCAAATGGACAATGGTACTGTCCAGATGGACAAGTTCATTATAGAAATTTAGCAGGGTAAGGGTTAAATAAATTTCTAACAGAATATACAAAAACTGAAAAATATGATAGGTTGATGCACAAATGTAAACGGTGTGCAGCTCTGTTCCTGGAAGCGTAACACCCACTTTCTCTAGTGGGTCACATATATGTCTTTGCTTACTATGCCATTCAATAATGTTCAACATAACAAAACCACCTTCTTACCATATAGCAACTTGTAAGCTTTTTTGTCTTTTGTACAAACACTTTGCCTAAACATTCTGTCTGGTTAGAATTGCTGACGATTGAATCTACTGTCAACAATACATAAGACACTGCCGCCAAATAAATAAACCACAATTCTGTTGTTGTATAATTAACGTAATAACGAACATAACGAGTTCTCGCTTACTCTTTTGTTATATATTAAGCCTTGCATGAATTTGGAAGAGATGACGAAATCGTCTTGTAATCTACTAACACTACAAAAGAATATTTACATAAGTCACTTTATTGCAGTATGGTTACGTGATGGATGACACAGCGCAACATATTGCTAGGCAACTGTGTCCCGGAAATCCCCCAACATCCGACATTAGTAAGTCATGCAGATTATATACACGGACGCTATATGATAAAAACATTTACGGTTTATTATATTCAAGAACGTCTTTGGGAAATGTTTTATGAACCGATTGTACGACTGAGCTTTATCTTGTTTTAACGGTGTTGGAAAACATGTCGCGGAAATAAACAGGTGAAAAGCTAAGCATACATACAGGTTTTTGTTTGACCTTTACACCAAAACTCACCTGCACTCCAATCGAATTGGATTGGATTGAATAATTGATGAAGACTTTTAAAGGAGGACATTTCCTTTTTTCCATGTACCATGTACAAGGCATTAGACTAACGGGTATTTTTTATGTTTTTATTCATATTCGTGTTCTGCTTTAAGTTACTACCAAAGCCCCAACGACGACGACGAGCTCTACGACAACTCCTTCAACCACTCGATTACCAACAACTACTACTGCCAAACCAACAACTTCTACAACTAGCACGACAGAGTCAACAACAACAACAACAACAACCACTCCTAGACCTACAACTACAACAAAAACCACATCTACTACCTTACCAACAACAACAAAGCCAACAACATCCCTGTCCCCTCTGTTTCCGAATTTCAGTCCTGAAAGGCTTGTTACGTTATCAACACCTAAACCGATCATTGGTACGCTTTTGTTTATCAGAAAAGGTGTGTCCCCACCAGGGACGAACTAAGTCAATATAACAACAACAAAACCAACAGATGAAAGCCGAGATAACCACCCAGAAGCCAAAATCTGAAGAGGCTTTCCTGTTCTTTGCTTATAGTTACTGTTCCCAGTTTAGTTTAGAGTATATATACACTGAAAACAATTTTAACAGGCCGTCGCTTGAAATACGTATAATTTAAAAACGCGTTCTATGCACGATGTTCTCGTTTCAATCGTAAAAATGAGTCGCTTATAATGTCACCTCCACTACAAGTACATATTTCTAGTGTAGATACTTCGTGCCGGACCTTCCTTAGCAATACAAACAACTTTCCATCGACAAAATAAGTAAACGTGACTACACATTTTGAATGCAGTTTTGATATATGTAAGAGAATAAATATTATTGACAGTTACCTGAAGTTAGGTAAGTTTATCACAGTTTCAATATCAGTTTGAACTTTTACGAAAAGCATTCACTGGTCCTCATTGTTAAAAGAGCACTGGCAAGCACTTGACAATGTTAAAACAGCTGTTTCGATGAAGGCGATGCGAAATGCACGCTTATCCAGAACTATTGAAACTTTTTAATCTAGGTCCCTATGATCATGTTTCTCAAAAAATACGTGTGTATTACAAATGTTATCTGTTCACAGGAAACATAAACTTATGCCCGGCAATATTACACCAGTACACACGAGAAGACCGTGGCGCCCTCACCCAGTATGGTGACTATTGCTATGAACTGGTCCCAATTAAGACAATCTGGGCCAAAGCAGAGAAGGATTGTATGGCTAAAGGCGGGGATTTGTTTCATGTGGATGGCCCTGGTCTCCAGGATTATATCTACAAGTGGATAAAGTCCTACAATTTTGACCACGCAGTGTGGACAGGGCTACACGATGTCCGAACGGAAGAAAACTTTGAATGGATATCAGGTCATTATGAAATTGTACACCATTCACATTGAAATGCTAGTGGAATATTTTTATACCAAATTAAATTCAGAGTGTACTGTCTACTGTAATTAACATTTTTCACGAGCTTCCTTCCACAAAGGTTCATTATTGCTGCATATAGGTCAAATTAGGAAAGTGCATACTTAGTGAAAATCTCACAGTTCCAACCCATCCGCTGCCAATGCATTTGCACACAATTAAAGTTTTGTAAAATGTTGAATTATATTGACTGTGTTTTTCAGGTGACCACGTGATATATGTTAACTGGTACTCAGACAGGAAAGGTAATTTGGCCAGTCATTACAACGAAGACTGTGTGTTGTTAGTACCGTATGCTCCATACTATGGTAAATGGGACGACGTGATCTGTGGTTCCACAACAATGTTCGGTGATATAGGACAGCAAAACCCTTTCATATGTGAATATTGTAAGTGTAGTCTTACTTTTAAAATACATCATATGCATCGTTTGTTTTCAGTATTTCTGTTTTGTAACGGCGGGCAATTAGCCTAACCTGTGTTCCTGGATTCTGTACCAGTACAACCCTCTCCTCCGCAAGTAACTGCCAACTTCCCACATGAATCAGAGGTCGAGGACGAGTGAAAACTGACACATGTCTTTTTGTCATATCACCACGGAAAATATGGTGCCCGCCCGGGGATCGAACTCACAGTTCTTTGATTTGTAGATCTACGCTCTCCCTACTGAGCTAAGCGGACGAATTTTAGAAGATATGGCGGATTGTGCCTATTTTCATTTACAAAATAATGATTACTGTGCTAAATACACATATTATGTCTTAAAGGTGTACGCTAGGGTCCCTGTATATGAGATGAGCGATTTTTTTCTAAATAAAATAATCTTTAAACTTTGGATATTGAAGGACAAGTATCTAAGAAACAACGATATGCAATAGGTAGTACTAGTAGATCACCAGTATTGAAGAGGAGTTATCTGCCTTTTAAAACGGCATTCCATACCCCAACCCGAAAAAGGCGCTTAGTATTAGTAAGTGCTATATTTGTGCCAAGTTTCATCCTACATTATAAGTAGAAATCTAGGAATTTGTATTAAACTAAATTGTATAATTTCAAAATTTTGAGACAGGAAGTAACGATATGATTTCTCTCATGTGTGCATTTCTCTTGCAGCAATACGACCACACCACGTCGCAACTATTGTGGGATAGATTGACGGAACCTTCATACATGCAGACAGGATTTTCCCAGTGTTAAATTTTGGAAATCTATCTTTTTAAATGTATTGTCAAAATACAAACTGATACATTTCGTACATATGAGCCGTGCCATGAGAAAACCAACATAGTGGGTATGCGACCAGCATGGATCCAGACCAGCCTGTGCATCCGCGCAGTCTGGTCAGGATCCATGCTGTTCGCTTTCAAAGCCTACTGGAATTAGAGAAACTGTTAGCGAACAGCATGGATCCTGACCAGACTGCGCGGATGCGCAGGCTGGTCTGGATCCATGCTGGTCGCATACCCACTATGTTGGTTTTCCCATGGCACGGCTCATATGTTTCCTTGCATGATTTTACAATGTAATTATGCTGCATTAAATTCAATTTCGAGAAATACATTCACAATTAATATTATTTCAGATTCTGTTTGATTTCAGAAATAATTGACAGCTTCAATATATGCACAGAATCAAGCACTGCCATTTATAAGACCTGCAAATCTACCTAGCAACCCGGCCGTTGTCATTACATAGAACTAAATAAACTTTGCAAAACGATAGAAAAAAAAATACATTTAGTCTAGTAGTAGAATTGGACTTCCGGTTATTAAGACAACTTGCAATAATAATTATTACATGACTCCTTTACATAAAATGCATTAACATAGTTTGTGCTATATGACCAGTCTATATCCAACGCGGAAACAGGTAAAAACAACAAAAATTAAACTTTGAAAACTTATTCCTGATGTAGTGTAATAAAAAAAAACTTACTGAATGACTTGCCCGTGAACAGTCAGAACTATTGGCCATCTGTTTTCAGACCTCAGGCAATAGTATTCATGCGCGGATCTAGCCAATATTCTATGGGCAGGGGGGATGGGGGTGGGGACGACCGAACCCTTTCATTGACAAACGTGACTTTGTAAACTAAATAACGTGATGTTTTTTGTTGATGTTAGCCGTTTACAAGTACAGTTTTTGTTGAACCGGATGAAATAGAAAAGTAGCCGACCAGCTAGGGGTCCGTGGGCATGCCCTGCAGAAATTGTGAAATTCAGCGCTTCATCAAGTTCGGCATTTAAGGAGCATTTAAGAACACCTTTTCCGCTACAGTTTCATATACAATGTACCGCTGTATTGTATTGTATTGTATTGTATTGTTTGTATTGTATTGTATTGTATTGTATTGGGGGTCCGGACCCCCGGACCCCTCCCCTGGATCCGCATGGTATTTGCCTGCGTTTTATTTTATTGTTTGTTCTCAATCTTGTAAATAAATATTAATGTGATACTCATTGCTCACTGTGTAACGTATATGTTGGAACAGGTTTATGCTTAAGGGGCCAGGCTTCGTCGTACAATGATACGAACACTTGTAAATCCAGCACAAACTATGTATTTATTTTATGATTTTTCCCGCCAGTAAAATTCACCTCGTGTTCATAGTGTATGTTTCATTCAATAATATATAACTTACTTAAGTATTGCAAAGTCAAATATGTGCTAGTGTTCAAAACTATTAAAAAAAAAATACTTAAGAAATCTGTATAATACTTATACAATGCATGTATCAACGATTAGAATAAGTGTTTATGAATAACAATTTAATTGGTTTAATTATGATGCAATGTCGCTAAAATTGTTATCATTTTAATACCCACGACGAAAACATATAAACATAACGCAATTAACGTTTTCTCAGAATGATATACATGGATAAGACAACATAATCGTCTCGTTCAAACGACATGTGTACGTTTTAAAGCGGACACGGATATAAAAGATTCGGCTTAACCGGAAGTCTATTTTTATCGAAAGCAATAACGTTACACGTCCGTTTATATATAATGATTATCGTTTGTTGTACGTTTAGGCGTACTCAAAATAACCAAAATAGATATTAGTTTCTTAATTACCCTTTTGTTTTCAGTGATAACACAGATTTCATATTGTGCTTGCAGATATATGTAGACATTTAATGCTATCAAACTCTTTAAAGCTTTTCTGTAAACATTAAAATACATGCCAACATGTATGGTAATTATAATATTCAAACAGAAAACTTTACAAAATGTTACCTCTCGGAATACCTGCTATATATACAGTAAATGAAAAGTTTATATACTGTACAAGCTTCGGCTGTACATATGCTAAAATTGGAACGATACAGAGAAGATTAGCATGGCCACTTGCACAAAGATGACACGCAAATTCGTGAAGCGTTCCACATCTTTTTCAGTAACTGTTGTACTTTTGCTTAATTCATTGCTTAACTAAACAGTTGATGCAATATCTTATCTATCTTTCTTTATACTGCATCATTTCTCTTTACGAGTATTACGTTCAGCTGCGCGCCTGTACACGAAACTTAAAAGTAGAATGGACAGGAGAATAAAAGTAATATACGACGTGTATTGCAAGCATGAATACAGCTGATAGCGTTAAAAACAAGAAGGATTTACAGATAAAAGCAGTTTAAAAACAGGTCAATCATGTTAAGCATTGTGTGCAAGTTTGGTCACACCCTGCTTAAACTGGTTCAGGGTGGGGTCTTGCACAAGTTGTACGAGAAGAGAATTCCAAAGCACTATGGTGGCTGGAAAAAAAGAGTACTTATAGTAATTACAGGGAGTGAGTATCTGGGTATAGGAGTGGGGATGCATATGTCTTGTTAGACGGGATGGGGGAGGGGGGGTGGGGAGGGGGCTGACATAGGGAGGAAGTGGTACAGCAACCAAACCATTCACTATTTTGTAGAACATAAGGAGGCGTGAATCAGATCTCCGATTTTCAAGGGTACACCATCTCAGCTGACTTAACATGTTTGTGACACTGCTGTAAGGGGAGTAGTCCCCTTGCATTGGATATTAAGAAAAACTATAAGTAGCTTTTTTGTATTTTCATAATTACAACACCATGAAATCATCATAGGCTACTTTTATCTATTATACACATTTGACAAAAATGAAGTTTCCATAATATGTATGTAGCTAAAAATAACTTTATAAAAAGAGTCTTAGTTCTTACTGAAAATTGTATACATACTGTAGTAATAGTCGTTTTTTTTTTCGTAGAATGGATGTTTTCATTTTGTTAATGTGCATGAACATAATAGTCTCGTGCATGCTAATAAAAAGGACAAGAAAACGAAGAGCCCAGAGATGCACACGCAACAGTGTAGGTATAGATGTGTAAATGATTGGCATTTACATAAAAATATAGTGACAAAGTAAAAGAATAAGCCAAGATAAAAACAACGAATACAGCGACGCTCCGCCTTAAAACAGTCTGTGGTAAACCGCTACTTGAGGGTTTAAACTAACCAATAGTGCGCACCAAACTATACATTTCACCACCCAAAATGTGCAAGTGTAAAAGTAAGCCTAATCTTGCCAATTGACCATTAGACAGTCTCCTGTACCTCACTCTATATGCATCATCCCCGGTAGTTTTCATAAAGGGTGTTTAGTAAATTCGTTCCTATTCGTTTTGTTACCCTAATAAACTGAATAGTGTCGAATGGATTCTGCTGCATGTCTTGCATTTATACTGATATACCTGTTTGGTATACAAGAATATCATAAAATACAATTTTGCATGTAGGCCGTAAGCTTAGATTTCACATTTAAAAAGTGTGCCAAGTTTGTATAATGCCATTTCGGATAAAATCAAGCTGTTGAATATTTTATAGGCTAGATTTAACATTTCGTAACTGATATTGATTGAACTTTTTCATTTTCGAACGAACATACCTATCAGCTACTTAAGTCAGAATCATGAATTTATTTAAGTGACCAGTGAGCAGTGAAAATATTTGCCTTTTCAAAATTGAGTGATTTCAAAATATATACGTTTTATAGACAAAGAATCCAGTTTGTCCGGAAATTATAATATTTTCATTCCATTTTCTAAAACTTATACGTGTTCTTGTTTGAATGTTTGAATTACAGCGGCATTTGAAAACTCATTTGAAAATGAAGTCTACGGTGAAAATAGGAACAAACTTTTTACACACCCTTTATATGTTCTTCCAATGATAAACCCATTGCAGAAACAAAAATCACAATTTCATAATTTTATTTACAATGCTTTTAAGCAAGTCACCGCACGTATTGGAATACTGGAGGTCAAGAACGTGAACATTGTTGTAAAATGGACATGTACGTATATTATATGCAATTAATGTTGCAAAATTATTTGATATAAATCTCTAATTTGACATCAGATATTTCAATATTTAGACACTGTTTAAAAACATTTTATTGAAAAATAACATGACCGTATATTTTTGGTTTCAGCGAGGAAAGGATCAGCGACCTTTATAAACTGATTTCTTCTAACGGTGCTTTTCTGTTGTCATGACAATACGAATTAAAGTTATATGTAAACTATCTGACAACGGTTGTCATGACAACACATATACAGTTTGTAAAATATCTAACCTTTTCATCCAAGTTGTTTTGCAAAAAAAAATATACCTTCTTAGAAAACATTTAGATACATTTGATATCGTTGGTGTATTGTAACATAAATTATGTGCACTCCATGTTCAAAAAGTTAAAATCGTATGTAAACCTTGCAAAAGGTTATCATTAAACGTGGTTATAGTAATATTGCACGATTTATTTTGTGGATAGTAAAAGATAACGCTTAATTTAGCAAACATAAGTATATAGGATTATATGAAATGTTTTAAACTTGATAATAATCTGTTGTATTTAGACTTTCTTCAATAAGTCGGTCTTATGTTTTTATGCAATATGTGTTAAGTTAATTTCATTTAGATCTATTTAATGAGACATTTTTAAGCAGTATTCTGTTTTGCATTTCGAGGGCTTAGAGCGAAACTGGTCTATCTGTATATAGAAATAGAAGCAGATAGACCAGTTTCGCTCTAAGCCCTCGATTTGTTATACAGTCAGTTACTTTAATGAGTTTCCTACACTTAAGTTGCGAAACTGACTTGAGTTGATCGTAAGTATAGATCGAAACGTTTTCTTATGAATGACGGCTTGATGAAAAAAAAATACCCTGCTTCTTGCATAATAATTAAAAGCTTGACCACGAAAACGTGCAACTGTGTACATGTCTCATATAGAGCGAGATTACTTTTAATGCATCAAGTCCATGCGCGGATCCAGCCAAAAATTTTGAAATCCAGCGCTTCATTTCCTGCATTCTGGGGCATTTTAGGAGTATCTTAGATCACCTTTTCCACTGCAATTTTATATGCAATATACTCCTTATTTTCACATTTGTATGAGCTCACCTGTTAAATGTGAGAAAAATGATAAAATTAAGTTTTCTTAAAGGTATTTTTTTTTGTTTCTTTGAGATAATTGAAATAAACATGAATTACGTTGGGGTCGTATGTAGCAACAGCCACATAAATGTTGCCTTTTCGGAAAAAAACATTTTCTTTCATTCTTCTCTTCTTTCCTTTCCTTTAGGATTTTCCAGGGGTGTAGGGCGGGGTTCGGACCCCCCCCCCCCCCCCCCCCCCCCCCCCATTGACCCCCGCTCTTGATCCGCGCATGAAGTCTGTTATTTGAGCAGTACATATGCAACACGTTTTGGCAGCTACAATTGTGTGCATTTATCTGCATTTTTATGTAAATGTCGATATTACATTGTTTAATAGACACTTGATACCTGTTCCAATGATGTTTTTGCAAAACATGACTGTCTGCATAACTCTCCTAGTTCTGACAAAATAGAATATAACGCGTATTTCCTATTTACAGGTGCCATATATTTTGAAAGTAAATGGCCATAACTTTAAAAAGAATCCAGACTTAAACACGGTGCGAACGGTAGATATAAATAAATAATTAAATCTGTAAGAAGATAGCTTGTTAGTATAAAATGCAACCAAAAATAGCAGAAAACTAGAACTGTGTCCATTGGACACGGATGCCCCCATATACTGTGTGATGTTTGACTTAAAGTTTGAAGCAAATTGTATTCAGATACGGTTATGCATCCGAGCAACTTTGAATCCATTCCTTTAAAAAGTGTATGCGGAGTTGAACACACTAATATAGCCACATAAAAAAACAACATTCTTTATAGTCATCTTCACATGAAGGTCCTTCATCTGAGAAACTTTCAAGCATATCCTTTCAATTGTGTTTGGACATACAAGATTATTTAAAAACTGCTTAGTGGAAGAAGGGGCAGAATTTTGAAAAAATGCAAAGTAGAGTTGGAATGAAGCATAAATCATATTTTTCATTTTATATTCCTGACGAAGCCTGTATATGTTGGTGACTGAAGGCAGTAAATATTTTCTAACTATTTCTAACTAACTACTAATCAGAATTACACCAAACCTAGTCTGTAGCAATCTGGCATAAATCTCTTGCATTTTTTTTTCAAATAGTTGTCCCACCCAGTGTACATTAAGGGTGTACATTAAGGGATTGACAGAGAATAAATAAGACAAAGAATAAACAAGAATAAACAATACTTTGTTGAATCATCTGATGGATTTTCACCAAATTTGATCTATAACATCCTTTGGAGGACCTTCCTAAGGTTTTATTGCAAACTATTACCTTTGACAGTACTGAAGGACTGCCAGAGCTTGAAATAGAGAAAAAACTAGAATGTGTCTGTAGGACACAGGGTGTGCCCCCCACTGGTACATTTGTCACAAATAAGGGGCAATAATTCAAATGTTTGCAGTCTTAATGGGGTATAGCCTCAACAAACATTTTATGAAAAGGATTTGTTATTCTCGGCCATATACTTTTTGAGCTATGAGCATCACAAACAAAAAATCCACTATTTTGGTTATTTCAAGGGTCATAACTCTGTAATTAGCACTAAGATTCTCAAGAAGAATGCCAAGTGTGCAAGGTAACATCATGATAAAGACTCAAGGAAGGTTTCATGAATTTACATCAAATACTTTTTGGGCTGGGCACATAATTAGGTAAAATGGCATTTTTTACAATTTCAGGGGCCATAACTTTAAAAATAGGGGTGGAGCCAGCCAAAAAAAAAAGAGATGTGCAAGTTTATTTCACGATAAAGACTTATGCAATTTTTCAACCATTTATATTAAATGCTTTTTGAGCTAGGTGTGTCACAAGGTGAAAATGTGCATTTTTGACTATTTCAGGGGCCATAACTCTAAAAATAGGGGGCGGACACAAACAAAAAATCTGAGGTGCACAAGTTTATATCATGATTATGACCTATGCAAGGTTTCATGAATCTATATCAAATACTTTTTAAGCTAGGCCTGTCACAAGGTGAAAATGTGCATTTCTGACTATTTCAGGAGCCATAACTCTGAAAATAGGGGGCAGACTTTGACGAAAAATCAGAAGTGCGCAAATTCATATTATGATAAAGACTCCTGCAAGGTTTTATCAATTTATATGACATACTTTGTGAGCTAGGCGCGTCCCAAGGTGAAAATGTGCATTTTTTGACTGTTTCAAGGGCCATAACTCTAAAAATAGGGGGGCAGAGCCAGACGAAAAATAGGAGGTGCGCAAGTTCACATCATGATTAAGACTCATGCAAGGTTTCATGAATCCATATCATATACTTTTTGAGCTAGGCATGTCACAAGGTGAAAATGTGCATTTTTGACTATTTCAAGGGCCATAACTCTGAAAATAGGGGGCGGACTCAAATGAAAAATAGAAGGTACGCAAGTTCACATCATGATTAAGACTCATGCAAGCTTTCATGAGGTCACAAGGTGAAAATGTGCATTTTTTGACTATTTCAGGCGCCATAACTCTAAAAATAGGGGGCAGACCCAAATGAAAAATAGAAGGTGCGCAAGTTCACATCATGATTAAAAAACATGCAAGGTTTCATGAATCTATATCAAATACTTTTTGAGCTAGGCTTGTCACAAGGTAAAAATGTGTATTTTTTACTATTTCAGGGGCCATAACTCTAAAAATAGAGGGGGGAGCTAGACAAAAAATAGGAGGTGCACAAGTTCATATCATGATAAAGACTCATGCAACGTTTCATCATTTTATATCAAATACTTTTTGAGCTAGGCGCGTCATGAACTTCGAACGGATGGACGGACGGACGGACGGACAAGACCAAGTCTATATGCCCCCACCACCTACGGGAGGCACAAAAACATTTACAAATGTCTTCATCAAACTTGGTCTGTAGTATACTTCAAAAGACCTTTTCATGCTTGTTCAGATAGCTCCTCTTCACATGCCTTTAGTGTAGAAAAGCTGAAATCAATTTCATGTTATGAACAGCTTGTTTCAACTTCATCAAACTTGGTTGGTAGTATCCTTAGTATGACCTTTTTCAAGTTTGTTCAAATGGTTCTGCTCTGCTACATTTAGGCTCCATTAGAGCTAAAACTGGTTTATATGAACATTTTTTGTTTAATACACCAAGAGCCATGTTTTCTTCCAGATACGCATGAAATCTTGTATCTATGGAACATAGATTTGGTTTGAACATAGGACATCTTGGACCAAAAACAGTGTCACATGGTCAAACCATAGAAAAACTTTGATAACATTATGGAGGCCACTTTGTCTGCTCTTATCAAAATTTGGTCAGTTACAAAGCTAGCTCACCTAGAATAAATAACTGGGTCACTAGGTCAACCTACAGAAAACCCTGTTTATACCCAGGCTGTCAATATTTTCTCACTGATCTACATGCAATTGATACACTTGAACAAAATGCCCCTTCACAGTCATACTTTTAATTTACCATGTCTACCGAGTACTATTCAAATCACTCTGAGCATTTGAAAGGACTTAGGACACATTCTATTTGAATTTGCCTACTCCAAGAGTGAAAAATAAACCACTAAGAAATAAGTATTAAATTACATATACCATCAAAATACATATTTGAGATTATTTCTTAAAGTCAAGTTTTCAATATTTGTTTCATAAAACGTTGATTTTTGCTGTAAATAGAATTGCGTACCCTGTTATATACATATTTATGCTATTTTGCTTTATACAACATTGTTCCCCCCACCCACTCCTCCCCGTGCATCAAAACCATATTTGGCCAGCATATGTAGATATTAATAATACACATTTTTTGTGACTACTGTGTTGATGCAAGGGGTGGAACAGTACTTTTAAACAAAAAAATATAACTACAGGGTGTTCCCAAATGTAAAGTAACCAATACTTTTTATATTCATTTTCAATAATTTGATAGTCACATATTTTTATATCTGTTTGTAACTTAAATACTATACAAATGTTTGAAAGGGTACACATAGGCATGTTATACATGTATAGTAGTGAGAGAAGCAAATACTGTGAATTCATTATTATTCGTTGGGTTAAATTTTCATTGGCTTATCCTGGTTGTTTGTTGCAGTAGATTGGCAAATGTGTGCTGTAAAATACTAGCAACACACCAGGTAATCTTCTGCATGCCTTCCTCGCTATACGCACGCCACTAGCGATGAGGATGCAATTTGTTTTCCATTTTGTTTTTATTATTTTTTGTATTTTTTATATATTTTTCATTTCTTTATTTCGTCATCTTCTTCTTTGCGTTTATATTTATTTCTTTTAGACACATACTAAATGTCACACGCATTCATTACTTCATAATCTTCCTTCTGTGAAAACTGAATTGAAGATTGTTCTTTGCAGCTGACTAGGCCTAAACACCACAAAAAAGAGGAAATATGTGCACAGCAGTTAATCTGATCCTGACTATAGTCTATCCAATAGATACCACGCTTGACATTGATATGTCTGTGATGCATAGGTAAAGAACAGTATCTTCTTAGCAGGTCATATCTGTGACGGTTTTACATTCAGTGTGATGTCACGAAAGTGATGTGTCAAGTCGGTTTCTATGCAGATGGCATATACAAATACGGCTAGATGCGAAAACGAACTAAAAGGTTAAGCAGAGTTTCAGGTGGAATTTTTATGCAGCGACCTGCTTCTACTTTAGCCCTACAAATGAAACATTTCGAATGTGTTTTGCCCACAACTTCAGCCCTGATTAGACAACATTATCTATAGATGGGTTGTTGTCATACTTATCCTGATTTAACTTTTTCCGATACAGCTTCCTTAGGCAAGCCCCACAAAGAACTGTCATTTCGGATACATTTTTACTACATGTTTAAGCGAATTGAGCCGTGCCATGAGAAAACCAAAATACTTGCTTTGCCACCAGCATGGATCCAGACCAGCCTGCACATCTGCACAGTCTGGTCAGGATGCTGTTCGCTTCAAAGCCTATTGGAATTAGACAAACTGTTAGTGAACAGCATGGATCCTGACTAGATTGCACAGATTCGCAGGCTGGTCTTGATCCATGCTGGTCGCAATTGCACTATGTTGGTTTTCTCATGGCGCGGCTCAAATAATCTGTGCCACTGGTCCTTATCCCAAGCAAGAACCCACCCTATGGCCTTCCCTGGCCCAGATAAAATAAGAAAAACATCTTGATAGGAACAGATACAAACCAGTTTCTGCTGTAAAAACTTAACTAACAAATTGGTTTATCAATGACTTGAAACGATTTGGGTATTGTTTAAATACTTAATGAGAATTTTGCATTCAAAATGTAGGCTAGAAGCATATGATAGTGTCCGAAGTCCTTTTACCAAATGCTGTGCAAAGAATTAAAGAAGCAGCGATAAAATTGATTATTGTTTTTCTTAAGATTTATAAAGAACTGAAAATCATTTAATCAGGAAATTACAATAATATGCACAACTATGCTTCACACTAATTAATCATGAGGTCTGGTGAAATTCAGCATAATTGTATGTAGCAAATACTGAAAACACTGTAAAATATGACAAATTAAGGGCTATAACTCTGCTGAAAATCACTGAAGCAGAACATCGATCTGATAATATGCATGATAAAACTTGGCAATGATAACTCCTGTAAGGTTTGGTGGAAATCCACCCTATTATATAAGTGAAGTGGCTACAACATAATTGTGACCAATCAAGGGCCACAACTCTGCTGGAAAAATCAAACTGGAACATGCTAACTAGGCTTGGCAATGATCACTCTTGTGAAGTTTGGTGTAATTACACCTTGTGGTATTTTTGTGAAATTTGGTGTAATTACGCCTTGTGGTGTTTTTGTAAAGTCTGGTGTAGTTACGCCTTGTGATACTGGACCAGTTGCCTGGACAAGGTAAGATAGACCAATCCAGGGCCGTATCTGAAAATCACTGAACTAGAACATACCAACAACATGCACAATGAGACTTGGTAATGCTATTTCCTGAAAAGATTGGTAGAATTCCGCCAAATAATACAAGACAAGATGACCATGATGGTCCTGAATCGCTCACCTGTCCCAACATGACCCAGTTTTGAACTAAGTATGACGTTGTTTTTTTTCTATTATTTGACATAGTGACCTAGTTTTTGAGCTCATGTTTTGAACCTGACCTAGATATCATCAAGATGAACATTCAGACCAACTTTCATACAGATCCCATGAAAAATATGGCCTCTAGAGAGGTCACAAGGTTTTTTCATTATTTGACCTACTGACCTAGTTATTGACGGCACGTGACCCAGTTTCAAACTTGACCTAGATATCATCAAGATGAACATTCTGACCAATTTTCATGAAGATCCATTCAAAAGTATGGCCTCTAGAGAGGTCACAAGCTTTTTCTATTTTTAGACCTAATGACCTAGTTTTTGACCGCAGCTGACCCAGTTTCGAAATTGTTCTAGATATCATCAAGATGAACATTCAGACCAACTTTCATACAGATCCCATGAAAAATATGGCCTCTAGAGAGGTCACAAGGTTTTTCTATTATTTGACCTACTGACCTAGTTTTTGATGGCACATGACCCAGTTTCAAACTTGAACTAGATATCATCAAGGTGAACATTCTGACCAATTTTCATGAAGACCTTGTGAAAAATATGGCCCTTAGAGAGGTCACAAGGTTTTTCTATTTTTAGACCTACTGACCTAGTTTTTAACCACAGTTGACCCAGTTTCGAACTTGGCCTAGATATCATCAAGATGAACATTCAGACCAACTTTCATACAGATCCCATGAAAAATATGGCCTCTAGAGAGGTCACAAGGTTTTTCTATTATTTGACCTACTGACCTAGTTTTTGATGGCACATGACCCAGTTTCAAACTTGAACTAGATATCATCAAGGTGAACATTCTGACCAATTTTCATGAAGACCTTGTGAAAAATATGGCCTCTAGAGAGGTCACAAGGTTTTTCTATTTTTAGACCTACTGACCTAGTTTTTAACCACAGTTGACCCAGTTTCGAACTTGGCCTAGATATCATCAAGATGAACATTCAGACCAACCTTCATACAGTTCCCATGAAAAATATGGCTTCTAGAGAGGTCACAAGGTTTTTTTATTATTTGACCTACTGACCTAGTTATTGACGGCACACGACCCAGTTTCAAACTTGACCTAGATATCATCAAGGTGAACATTCTGACCAATTTTCATGAAGATCCATTCAAAAGTATGACCTCTAGAGAGGTCACAAGGTTTTTCTATTTTTAGACCTAATGATCTAGTTTTTGACCGCAGCTGACCCAGTTTCGAACTTGACCTAGATATCATCAGGATGAACATTCAGACCAACTTTCATACAGATTCCATGAAAAATATGGCCTCTAGAGAGGTCACAAGGTTTTTCTATTATTTGACCTACTGACCTACTTTTTGAAGGCACGTGACCCAGTTTCAAACTTGACCTAGATATCATCAAGATGAACATTCTGACCAACTTTCATGAAGATCTTGTGAAAAATATGGCCTCTAGAGAGGTCACAAGGTTTTTCTATTTTTAGACCTACTGACCTAGTTTTTGACCGCACGTGACCCAGTTTCGAACTTGACCTAGATATCATCAAGATGAACATTCTGACCAATTTTCATAAAGATCCCATGAAAAATGTGACCTCTAGAGAGGTCACAAGCAAAAGTTTACGCACGGACGGACGACGGACGCTGCACGATCACAAAAGCTCACACTGTCACTTTGTGACATGTGAGCTAAAAAGTGGCAGAAACATAATAAAATTGGAAGAATCAAAAACATCAAAAAGTGAAATTCATAGAATGTGAAAAAGCCAAATCTTTACACAATGATGCTTGGCACTGATCACTCTGAGATTTGGTGGAAATCCACCCAATGAAATGAGTGGCAAAAACACCCTAACATTTGATGAATCAAAGACCATAACTCTGTTGAAAATCACTGAACCGGAAAATGCCAAGAATATGCACAACCAGGCTTGGTAATGATCACTTCTGGGAAGTTTGGTGTAAATCTCCCATTGGTGTTGAGAGTTAGTGGACAAACTTTGTGACAGACAGCATTAAATCAGTATGTCTCCCCCACTAGCTACATAAGGTAGACATAATAATCTAACAAGAGCTGTCTGCTGACAGCACACTAGACTATTTGAAGAATTGATGCATTGGTTCCTAGTTAATTTTCAAATAGTCTGGCTAAAATGCTGAGCAGAAAAGTGATGTACTCTTGTCTACACATAGAGAATGGAAACATCATGGAAAGTAAGTGTATAAAGTTTCAAAGCCATATATGAAACTGTCCAGACAAAATAACTAATTTCTATGTTAAACAAGAGCTGTCTGTAAAAAACAGCACACTCCACTATTTGGCAATTTGACAGGAAAATGAAAAAATGTCTCAATAAGAGATCTCTACGTTAAAAGGAAGATACACAAAGGGGCATAATTCTGTCAAGAACACAAATTAGAGTTACTGGGATTGTCAACACACATGCAGATGATGTTGGTAAAGATACATTTTAAGTTTCAAGTCTTTATCTTATATAGTACCATAGTTAAGTCCAGAAAACAAAGTTTGTCAAAAATTAAGTATGAAAGGGGCATAACTTGGTCAAAAATACAAATCAAGAGTTATAGGGATTATTATCATACATGCAGATGATCATGATAAAGATACAATTTCAGTTTCAAGTCTTTATCTTATATTGTACTAAAGTTATATCCAGAAAGAGAAGATTGCCAAAAAACTTTAAGTATGAAAGGGGCATAATTCTGTCAAATATACAATAAGAGTTATGGAGATTGTTACCACACATGCAGAAGATGATGATAAAGAAATAGTTTAAATTTCAAGTCATTATCTTTTAAAGTACCAAAGATATGTCTATAAACGAATCTTTCCAAAAAAAAAATTAACATGAAAATAATTCCAAGTGTAACACCTTGGTGACCTTGACCTTATGCATAATAGGCCCAGCCCCTACACATACTTCATTTGTATGCTGGACAATGTGTATGTGAAGTTACAGTAAGATACAAGCAATAGTAACAAAGATATGACAGAAAAACAAAGGTTGTTGAAAAACTTTAACTAAGAAAGCTCAAGCCGATGCAGACCCCCGGGCGAGTAGAATAGCCACAACTAAGCAAAAATCCTTGTCCTAGTTATGTAGTCTTGCCTATATATGGAGGCTATGATGGTAAACAAGAGGTTCGAAGCCATATGTCAAACAGTTTAGACAAAATAAGGATTTGTATGAAAAGTACTTAACTGATTTCCATGACCAAAAAAAAAAACGGGCCAAATTTCTGCCAAATATCTTTGCTATTGTTATATACCCTTGACTACAGATGGAAATCATGACAATGAACATGTGTTCAAAGTTGCAAAGCCTTATGTTTCGACAAAAAGTGGACTTCTACAAAAACCAATTTTCAAGTCTGAAAAAGGTCATAATTCAGCAAAAATACTTGCCAGAGTTATGTGCTCTTGCCTACAGGTACAGACTGTTATAATAAACAAGTAAATGTTTCAAAGCCATATGATAACACAAAATAAGACCTTAGGTAGGAAAAAATTCATCAAGATTTGTAAGTTAAAAAGGGCCATAATTCAATCAAAACCCCTGACAGAGTTATTGACTATTGCCCTAAACTGTACATGGTGATGGTACAGAGTTGAAATTTTCAAGGCTATATGACAAAATGTTTACTGGTATATGAAAAAACTTAACCAAGGTGTGACACAGACATCGACAAGTATAACAGCTCTCCTTATTCCTCAAAATTTATACCCTGAATGTTTCTTCTGTTGGTGAAATACATTGTATGACAGCACCCATGTGTATGTGACTCAAGGGAGATTGCACTTCCAAACAAGAGGGTCATGATGATCCTGGATCACTCACCTGAGTAATTATGAGCTACATGTTTCAAATGTCAAACTGATGATAAAATATTAAGAAAGTCAGTAGGTCACATTCATGGTCAATGAATTCAGTTTTAGGATTGGTCTGCAAATCTGTGTATGTCATCAAAATTTCAAAGCTGTATCTTTAAAAACAAGAAAGTAGGTCAGTAGGTCAAGGTCAGTCGAGTGACATCATATTACTTGAGGTCATCAGGTAATTATAATTAAATAGTCTTGGAAATAGGATCAAATGATTTTTCAAGTATTTTTTCTTATATAACTCACATAATAACTAAGTGACCCCAGGGCGGGGCCTCTTTTAACCCCAGGGGCATAATTTGAACAGTTTTGGTAGAAAACTACTAGACAATGCATCATACTAAATATCAAAAGCCTAGGTCGTATGGTTTCAGACAAGAAGATTTTTAAAGTTTTTCCTACACTATTAGTTATAAAGGTTTTTGACGGGATATACGGTGGGCATATAGCCTGACTGTGATTCATATAACCCGAGACGATAGCCGAGGGTTATATGAATCTCAGCAGGCTATATGCCCACTGTATATCCCATCAGACACCTTTATAACGAATTTATAATACTGCAAATTTGCGTATTTGGTCTCAATAGCAACGATTTTCCTTAGTTTGACAAATATTACTATTTTTTTTCAATTCCCCATTTGGTGCCTCAATCAAGTTTTTTTTGGTTGCGGAAGAAATTGGATTTACAAATGGAATTATAATTGTTTTAATGAAATTTACAGCTTGTTTCGAGTTTCTCAAGTAAGAACTTGGATTATAGTAAAGGAGAACTGAAGTAAAGCTTGCTTATTCGTTTAACCTTCTATCTTAGCTGTTCAGCCTCGGGTCACGTGTACTTTTAGCATGAACACGGAAGTAGAGTGAATATGAGCCATGCCATGAAAAAACCAACATAGTGGGTTTGCGACCAGCATGGATCCAGACCAGCCTGCGCATCCGCGCAGTCTGGTCAGGCTCCATGCTGTTCGCTTTTAAAGCCTACTGGAATTGGAGAAACTGTTAGCGAACAGCATGGATCCTGACCAGACTGCGCGGATGCGCAGGCTGGTCTGGATCCATGCTGGTCGCAAAGCCACTATGTTGGTTTTCCCATGGCACGGCTCAATATTATGTCAAGCTGTACCAAAGAAGTAGCTCTTTGGATGTTCATATAAGGTGGAAATCTAGGAAAAATCAAATGTTACATGTCAGGTCATCTAAGTGCAATCAGATGATGTTATTCAACATGCTGTGGCTGCATTGCACTAGAAGTCACTTCAGGAACAGAATCCAGGAATCATAAGAGAAATGTAGGTATTTCAGAATATGGCAGATGTTTTAAAATATTCCTTTTCAAAGAGTGGTTCAATAGCTATTCACAGCTAATATTTAAATGATTACACCTGAATAATAACTTAGCAATAATTCATAGCTAACAACTGAATATAAACTTAGCTATTCATAGCTAATATTTAAATAATAACACCCAACTATAAATAATGAGCAGTGTTAATGTCCAGCCATCCGTTAACAGGAAGTTTAACCTCCCGTCTCTAGATTTGCCATGGTAATAAGGCTTTTGCCATGGAATTCCATGGAGTTCCATGGCAAAAAGCCTGGAAATCCATGGAATAATGAAATTTTCCATGGACAGTGAATGGAACAGTAAGTTTGCCATGGATTTCCACGGATTACAGCTGAAATATTGATCAATTTCCATGGAAACAGGAGCTTTTGCCATGGAAAGTTGGACTTAGTAAAATTTTGGGATGGAAAATAGCATAGAAAATAACTTAGAAAATTTTTGTGATAGAAAATGATGGAAACTGTGGTCTTAGAATTTTTTTGGAGGTATTTCTTGTGAACATAGAATATTTTAATGGATTAGTATGTTTTATGACCAATAACTACAACTAACTTAATTAGATCGATAAAACAACTAATGGAATTACAGTAAAACCTGTCTTAAGAAGCCAGCCAAGGCAGTAGGAAAAGTGGCTGCTTATGGCAGATGGCTGCTTAATGCAGGTAATTGATAGCATGAATAACCATTTTGGGAAATGAGACACTGGCTGCCTAAGACAGGTTGGCTGCTTAATAGAGGTGACTGCTAAAGCAGGTTTTACTGTAAAACATTTATTGTAATGTAACTTTTCATATAAACTCACCTTGCAGATAGATTCATTTTGAACTAATCTTTAAAAAAATATTGAAATATCATGACTTTTTCTGCTAGGATAACACCAAAAAAGAACAGCACTAAATATTACAATTCTTTACACCAACATTCATTAAAAGTTACCTGGCCAAGGGATTCTTAGTTAATCAAGTAATAAATTATTTGGTTCTTTTAATCTTCTGTAGTGTACCTGTTGCTTGTCTCACAACAGGAGATTATCCAAGACTGCATCATAAGATCTTGTCTGCTTTATATTTAGAAACTCATAACCAGAGATCAACCAATGAAAATAAAGTCTGTGAACTACTTCTGGGGGCTGTAATTGTACCTCAAAAAGTAATCCTGAACTTTTTTTCTGTTTAATATCAGGGTAAACTTCAAAAATAGTGAGTATGTAAGTGGAATAAAATCAACCTGTGGTACAAAAATATTTTTAACATCCCAGATGTATCCTCCAATAGCTGACTGTAAATGACACATTTGCCCAAGAATATCTAAATTTCAAATCTACACAGGAAGTTCTTTGTTTGAGAGCAGGATGGAGTTATTTTACTGTGTTTACATGCAGCTTGGAAGTTAACAATAACTAAAAGAATACACAAGGTGAGTTCATAAAATTTATTCATGATTTTCCAACAGCAATGTAGAATACCTATAGCAATGTAACAAAACTAGTAAATGGATTCAAACTGGAAGCAGGTGGCTTAGATTTCATTGTGTTATGCAACAAATGATTTTGCTTCATATATATTTTTGTTCATTTATTTAACAGCTTTTGTTTTGCAAAGTTCTATTAAGCAGCTGCAATTTCTAGTTTATAATGCTTTTAATTTACTAAAAGGAAAATTGGATACTTTTTAAATGAAATTATTCAATGGGGTCAATAAAATTTAAGCCAGAAGAGTTATCTCCACAGGTGGCACTGCTGTATTACAGGGTAAACAATGCTACCAGTCAGCTGACCACTGTTTACAAAGTAAATTCAGAGAATTATAGTTATGTGTTTTTAACCTGTTATTAAATTTTATTGGTGTTGCACACATTTATGTTAAGGTAATGAGAATTATGTTTTTAGTAGAAAGAAATGTTTATGGATTATTTACTTGTTATTAATCGATGATTATGCTCTTTATTGAAAGTGTTCACCACTGTTTCGAAAATTTAGCAATAATACACATATTAAGCAGATATTTGTTATTTAGGTACTATTACTTTTTCTTTTGAATTCTGATATATTCAACTTCCTAGTTGTTTTCAATATTAATATGATTTTTAAATTTACAAAAAAAGATAGAATCTTTCAGTGAAGTTGATGTCTAGTCCCTTGGCTCCAACATTAAATTATTAAAGAGCCTACTAAAATGAAAATCTATGTCTAACATTTACTCTTTTGAACACTATATAAACTGGAATGTACAAGTAAACGAAAATTGGTTATAATGTACAGATGTACGTGTTCATTTTAGAGGAGTCTTACAGAATACTAGTACATAATTATATATTTATGATGTTCAGGGAGATTATTTCATAAAAAGATGTTTTTGTTAATGTAATATCAAACTTTCCATGAAATTAAATAAAATAAAAAGTTAATATTATACACTTAAATTGTATTACAAATTTGTATGTTTTAAATGTGTGCCAAAATTCAAAAACAAATTTTTTATATAATCTTATCCAAGGGTAACTAAGTTAGAAATTTTGTTAAATGTGCAGGTATTTATGCTGATTAATATGTAACCCTCAATTTGCCACATCTGGAATAAGCTGCTGATAAGATATTTTTGGCCCCATTTATTCATCATGATGTATTATACTAAGTTTTAATTTCAGGTCATTGACATACCTAATAAATAATAAACAAAATTTTTTTTATGGACATCTAGGTTTTAAACTATATCTGTTTTTCAGGAGTATATAAACAGCATACAGTATGAATGAATGAATGGAGATAATTCAGTTTAGTGACCCAATGTATTGTGTTCAAAGGCTCCATCCAACAATTCAAAGACATGTAAGTAATTACTATAGTATTATAAATACATGTACATAGTACCATTGTTCTATGTTTGATTGAAAGTGGGCAACTGACAATTTTCCCGAACACGACTGAATGGATCAACTTTATAATTTCAAGCAGAACCCACGACAGGTTTTATAATTATCTCCCTTTTATCTTATCAAGTCCAGACCAATATTTTATTGAATGATTAAAAAAGTACCAAATTAAGTTATCACTTGGCATTCAACACAACTTTCGGTGTTAGTGCAGGTAACTGGTAGAATTTAAATTAGGTCACCATTTATACAATAATAGCAATGCATAAGTTGAACCTACTGATCACTACCCAAAAACATTGAATATCTGTCTGCATGCCTTTTTTTGCTTTTTTGGAACCTTATTCTACCAACATTTGAAATCAAATTGAAAAATACATTTTCTTGAAAATATAATAAGTAATGTTATTACTTGCTTAAATCTGCAGTGTTGCCTGTTTGATAAAGATGCACTACTTTGAATACCATTTTAAATTTTGAAATTAAGGACAAAACTAATGAAGTAACTGCTTTTATGGTTTAATTGGTTTAATATCTACTGGTTTATTATTTCAACAGGTTAATGCAGTGAGGCAACAGATTAATGCAGTGATGGCAAATGATGGCATTGTGGCGGTTAATGAAAACTACATGGTATTTTACACTGATGGTGGCGAACAGTGACAGAAAATTTCTCAACCAATAGTTACATTTAGTTGAAAGTGATGGTATAATCTTTTACTGACAATACTGAATTATAACAAACAGTGGAAAACATTGATATACTACAATGACAGTGGATCTGTATAGAAACTGGTGACATTTTAGCTCCATTTTGTTTGTTCTATTTTCTGTCACCTAGTGAAGAAATGTCAAAATTCATAAGCAGTTTTGTTATACTACAGACTATTATGAAATTATAAATTAAAATGTGACATGCATAATGGTTTCTGATTTTCATTTCAGTCCAGTTCTGTCACCAACATGTTTCCATGGTATTTCCACGGATTTCCACAGTTATTTGCCATGGCAAGCCGTCCGAATACTCCATGGATTGCCATGGAATTTCGCTGGTTTCTGCGGTCATCTGTGGTGTACCACGGAAAGCCGTGGATTTCCATGGAAAGCCATGGATTTCCACAGAACCCTGTGGCATTCCATTGAAATCCATGGAACTCCACAGATTTTTTTTTCGTATTTTTTTTTTCATAAAAAGATTATGTAAATTGGCAGTCCGAATACTCTATGGAATATTTTCCATGGATTTCCATAGAATTTCATGGCAAATCTAGAGACGGGCTGTGTTCTAGATGTCCAGTAACCGGACACTAAGCCTGACCTATAGGACTTTTTTAACCGACCGATAACAAATTCATTGATGACTTATGTATTGTTCTGTTAAGATATTTTGCTATAATTAAAATTAATTTAGATAATAATGTGATACGTTCATCTAACCAATATTTGTGTAAAAATGGTGCTGCTCATAAATTTCTGTCATTGATTAAAAGCGTTCCATTTGTGATGTTGTTGTTTTAACCCTTTTCATGCTGACACGACTGATTCTGCCTTTGCGACTAGTGTAGATCATGATCAGCCTGCACATCCATGCAGTCTGATCATGATCTGCACTGTTGGCCATTCAGTCAGTATCTTTTTGGTAAGCACTCCTTATTATAGAAATTTAGCAGGTTAATGTTACATGTATGTGGAGAAAATTTGACAAATACACGGTTCAGAATAATGTAAAGTTTGATGCCAATACCTCTGAAATTTGATTAATTTTATAGAATATCTATGCACTTCAGTCGCATTAAAAAGTAATTTTGGAAAAATAAACTTTGTGTGGTCTTTGAAATAAAAAATTCTTTTTATATTTAATTGCAGGTATGTATAGCCAGTGATGATGATACCTGCTGGCCAATCACTGCCAAAGAATAACCTATTCACAGAAATATGGCACCTTTCACACATATGGAATGGAACATTTTTGACAAGACGCTACATAAACTCCGACACCGAGAATATGGCACCTTTCACACATATGGAATGGAACATTTTTGCCAAGACGCTATATAAACTCTGACACCAAGAATATGGCACCTTCCACACAGTCATATGGAATGGAACATTTTTGCAAAGATGCAACATAAACTCTTGACACCGAACGTACATTACGACTAGTAGGACAATAATGGTAACATAAATTACACCATGTTAAAAGCTCTTGTCTTCGGTATTGCTGCAGCCGGTCAGATTTTGGATAATAAATAAATGTATTTCATGAAGTCACTTACAGGACAGTACCTGTTGTCAAATCAACTGTGTCATATGACATAAGCCCTGCTAAGTCATTACTAACACTAAGTCTTGTCAACAAAATATATTTATTGCTTTGACTTTAGGATTTGATTTTTGTCGGAAAATATGCATAATTTCTGCAGCAGATCCTAGACTCGCGCAATATTATTCTGAGAAAGAACAAATTCATATTTCTGGATGCAAAGCTAATTTTCATTACATACACAGACTCAAAGATATAATCTTAGAATTATTCTGGTAGATGAAATAAGTTCTTTAACCAAAGTAAAATTGAAAATTTTGACATTAAGAGATCAAAACAGTGATGTTACAAATGACGTCACGTACCCGATATGAAAATTGCATGCCAGTACTGTAAAACCTGCTTAAGCGGTCACCTCTAATTAGCAGCCAACCTGTCTTAAGCAGCCTGTGTCTTGATCATTTCCCAAAATGGTCATTTATTCTATAAATTACCTGCATTAAGCAGCCACCTCCTGTAAACAGCCACTTTTCCCAACACCCATGGCTGGCTGTTTAAGACGGGTTTTACTGTATGGAAAAATGTTGATGTATGTAATTCGCATTTGCTCGTGCCACTTGGAAGAGTATAAATATGAGTATGTAATTCAGGTATTGATGTTTTCAAGTTTCTGTTAAATTTGTCGTTTTGTAATTTCTTTACTTTTCAAATATTACACATCATTCTAAAATTCTTGAGTTGAGGTGGTAGGAACTTTTATTCCGGAACTCAATTTTAGACTGGTGTATCCAGTGCCTGGCTTATTTTCATGTTGAAATATTCTATACAGATATTTATGTTGGAACAATGCTTGAATTACCTAACGATATTTGTCGACAAGCGTCGACAGCGATGAAAATTTCATTGGAAACTGCTTCAACTATTTTGGTCCTTCGAGTGGTGATATTGCCCATATGAAAAATTATCTCAGTATTTCCTAGGATGGCGTCAAATCAGTTAGACTACTGACTACATATAATCACACGGAAATGGCAGTCATTCCGTGTGTGCTACATTATGACACAGTTGTAAATGATAATGATGATTACTGTTGTTAGAACTTGCTGTAAAATTAATTATTATTTTTTATTGATTTATTTCAAATTTACAACATTTCGCCAAGCACTGGATTACACCTCGTGGCAAGTGCTGGTTTGGCAGCTCTTTGTTGAATGAATTTTTTATTTTAAATTTGTTTTTAAAGAAAACTCCTGTTTAAAATATTTTTGCTGTTATATTCATTTTTTTAAAAAAGATGTTGTTGTCAATGTTTTTTTACTCCAGTCATGAAATTTGCTTACTGCAGTAGGCTACTGTACAGTACTGTACTGTATTGTATTGTTATTATTAGAAATAAATTTATGAAGTGATACCATTTAGTTACCGGTATTTGAATTTGTAATGATAGTAAATCATTTTGTTTATTTAATTAGTTTATACAGACTAAGCAGACTTATCTTCAGTGACCAGTCATTCAGTTCCTGTTGTACACAAGATTAAGTGCTTGTTTAAATCAACTGGTGAATATTGCCATTATTGGCAAGAAAAACCCAACTCATACTGCTTTGTCTCCTATGAATAACTACAAAATGACGATCTTTCCAGAAAATAAACTTTATTAAATGTATAGAATAACTCAATGACTGATATGAAACCATCTCAAAGAAGGGTAATCATTGAAGTAATTTTCGAATCGAGAGATGTCCGCCATCTTGTTTCTAATGTAAACTGAAAAATGGCCTTGCACAACGGCCAATCAAAATCGATATTCACTTTCCATATATACCGTCAGTGGAGAGGGGCCTGCTGAAGGGGAAATTCGCTCACGGGGTATACAGTTTTATATAACGTGCATGTTAACCAATGAAAATTCGAGAAATTCATTTGCAGTATTATAAAAGTCTATATAAAACTTGAGACCCCCAGGGTAGAGCCTCTTTTCACCCCAGAGGTACAATTTGAACAATTTTGGTCGAGGACCATAAGACAATGCTACAAACCAAATATCAAAGGTCGAAGTGTTGTGGTTTCAGACAAGAAGATTTTAAAACATTTTTTCCTATATAAGTCTATGCAAAACTTGGGACCTCCGGGGCGGGGCCATATTTGACCCTAGGGGGATAATTTGAACAGTTTTGCTAGAGGACCACTAGATGATGCTACACACCAGATATGAAAGCCCTAGGCCCTGTGGTCTTGGACAAGAAGATTTTTAAAGTTTTTCCTTTCGGTTGCCATGGCAACCAGAGTTCTGCATGGAATTCAATTCTTTGAACAATTTTGAAAGGGGACCACCCAAGGATCATTCCTGTGAAGTTTGGTGTAATTCTGCCAAGTGGTTTTCAAGAAGATACTTTTAGAAAATGTTGACAGACATGACACACGAGGGACACTGAGCGATCACTAAAGCTCACAGTGAGCCTTTGGCTCAGGTGAGCTTAAAAGGGTTTCTACGGTCTCTTATGGGAAATGTACGAAACTTCTAACCACTCCAAAATGATCAAAACAGTTGGCCTAGTTTGTTTCTTTAGGTAACTGTTTCAACCAAATGATACAAGTACACTGGAACAATCAGTTACACTTTATTATTTCATACTTAACAATCAAAACACTATCTCCATTTTAATGTACCTACTGTCACTTTCAAACATGATTTTAATGTAATATTATATGGTCACATTTGAATTTTACTATTTAGTACAACAGTACTGTCTTTCTTTCACTGTTATCTGAACTCTTAATGTCACATTCAGTGAGTCTTCACTACCACATTTAAGCATTACTTAAATGTTATTTAAAAGAAGTTTAATGTCTATCTTTCATTGTCACATTTGAATGAGTTTTGTAATAATGTCACATACAGTGAGCTGCATGTTTATCTCAGCTTTCTTTCCAGTGTTCAGCAAATCCAGGAATGTTAACATTAACAGACAGTAAAGAGTTTATTGTGCTTATTGAAAGGTAACTCCTGCTGTGTGTCTGAATTTTCAAGACGAAAGAAAAACAACACTTCGGGGTCAGTGTTATTGCATGGAAGAATCAGTAGCAACATCCTAAGTCTGCATTACTATGCATTTTTCCTGTGTGGACTACTCAGTTGTAACAGTCCTAGTCAGCATTACTGTGTGGTAGACTCGGTAGAAATGGTCTGGGTCAGTGTTACTGTGTGGTAGACTCAGTAGCAATGTTCTGGGTTAGTGTTACCATGAAGGATTTTCCTGATGGTAGTCTCAGCTGTTTAAATTCCAGCTTGTAAAGTGGTTCCATCTGATCAGAGAACTGTGTCCTACTACCTAGTTGATCATCGATGACTCCCTGAAAAGCAGGTCCCAGATAATATCTTGCTAAAACGCAACTGAAATAATGCAACAATATTACTCAGCAAGGGAAAAACAGCTGATAGAGGAGACAAAGGAGGTTGCTTTACACTCTGCTTGACAATGAAATAAGACATCGGTAAAGACATTATCTAGAGCTATCACTGGAGTAAGCAATACCCTCAAAATACTTCTTTACTTGAAGAAACATTTCATTTTTTATTTTTCTTTGAGAGGTGGGGGTGGGTTTAACACAGTTTTTCAGTTATGCAAATTGGTGGGCAGTTAAGTTAACCTAACCAATGTGCCTGGATTCTGTACCAGTACAAACCTGTTCTCCGCAAGTAACTGCTAATGTCCCTACATGAATCAGAGGTGGAGGACTGATGATTTCAGACACAAGGTCTTTTATCAAATCATCACAGTGAACAAACGTACTGCCCAGGGATCGACCTCACAACTCCGTGATCTGTAAGTCTTCGCTCCCCCAATGGCGCTAAGTGAACATTTATAGTGTAAAGTTTCTATACTGACAAGAAGCTATACTTTGCATCTGGGATTCGAGTGGAAATGTGAGGATGGGTCTTGACAACTTGTCACAGAACAAGCTCCAAAGAATGATATTTTCAAGGACAGATAACTCTTTCAATACCAATGACCTATGATTTTTATTGCATATTTTTGTTTCTTAGGTGATTGTCCTTCAATATCCAAAGTGAAGAAATTCTATTTTTGGGAAAATTTTCGCCAATCTCGTATACAGGGAATTCTAGAGTACGCCTTTAAGTACAGCTTTTTGATTAACATCTAAAATTTGAAGTTAATATGCAAGAAGACAGGCTGAATACACCTTAAAACTATTTAATAGGAATTAGCAATTACAAGAAGTTATTTTTACTATCTGATTGTGCTGATCTCTCCATGTATCACATGGAATTCAACATCTTTTGTGTCAAATTGTGATTTTCATTTTCATTTTCACTGTTGGGTCTCTTTACAAATGCACAAAGTTAATGTTATAATTATGTTATTTCACCTCTATGAAATTTGACACTAGCCGTAGTTACAAATAGTGCTAGATTCATTGAAACGAGTGCTTCAAACAGGAATAATTCAGAATAACATGTGCTTTTTTTAAAGCATTTCTGTGTAGTTAGCCAATATATGCTGGATTATATATACTAAAGCTTGTTTAAAAGCTTATTAATGAGCCGCGCCATGAGAAAACCAACATAGTGCGTTTGCGACCAGTCTGCACATACGCATAGTCTGATCAGGATCCATGCTGTTCACTTTCAAAGCCATAGTTGCAATTAAAGAAACTGTTAGCGAACTGCATGGATGCAGACCAGACAGTGCGGATGCGCAGGCTGGTCTGGATCCATGCTGCTCGCAAATGCACTATGTTGGTTTTCTCTTGGCATGACTCATTTTATGCAATTGCATTGCAGCTATCATTTCCTATATATGCAATTAACCCTTAAAATGCTAGACAGGATTGATTCTGCCTTTGCAACCAGTGTAGATCGTGATCAGCCTGCACACGTGCAGTCTGATTCAGATCTGCACTGTTCGCCATTCAGTCAGTATCTTTTCTGTTAGCACCCCTTGTGACAGTTAATGATACTGTCCAAACTGAAAGATGGACAAGATCATTATACAAATTAGCAGGGTAAGGGTTAAAAAGATAAATTACATATACTCACTTGAAGAATGAAGATACTCCCACATATTATGAAATATCTGGGCTTTTACAGAGGTAACTTCCTGGCTCATATTCTGTCTGCTAGGTGACAACCATTGAGATTTTCAGGAGCTGTAATTTACATCAGATTCTAAACAGGTAATGGAGTTGGTTAAAAGTTTAACGAATGATCATTTACTATTACCGGTATGACTATTATGTGTGTGTTCAATGACTGCTAAATACATGTCAAAATTTCACTGTAGGTATTTTTAAAATTGATTTTCCTATCCTAGGTGCTTAATCAGGATTGTTATTTTAGCATGTGTATAAATTTAGTGAAGATATTTCACATGAATATAAGAATTACTCTTTTATGTTGTCAAATAACAAATATATATCTAGCCAAGATTCACTACAAATGCAAATTTGTATCATTCATATTACCTCCCTTTACCTATTTTTGCTGTGCAACCATGATAGATTGAAAATAAATGAACTTAGAAGCTACATACTGTTTTAAAACTTGCCTGTTGATTAAGATTATATCAATATCTATCAAACACAAATGTAAATTTAGAAATTACGTTTAGATCAAAAGCAATAGTCCACTTTTTGAATTATAACTTTCATAATGAAAGGGGAAAAATCACAAAATTTCATAAAATGTAATTAAAATACAATTCTAACTCTATGAAATGAATATCTGAGCCGCACCATGAGAAAACAGTGCATCTGCGACCCTCATGGATCTGTGCAGTCTGGTCTGGATCCATGCTGGACACAAACGTACTATGTTGGTTTTCTCTTGGCATAGCTCATTTATGTGAGCTTTCATGTTATATATCCAGTCTAACTTGCAAATGAACTGTTTTACGGTGTGAGGCTCTGGTTATGTTGGATGTGCTCAATGCTTCAAGATTTTACTTTTACATTTTGATACTGTGCTTAACCGTTAAGCAGCTAAATTTCTAAAATGGACTAGTCCATCATTCAGTTTGGGCAGTACCAAATCTTATTCAAAGGGATGTTCACTGAAAATTTACTGACTAAATAGCGAACAGTGCAGACCATGATCAGCCTGCTGCACGGATGAGCAGGCTGATCTTGGTCTGCACTGGTCACAAAGGCAAAACCGCTTGCTGTAGGCTGTCTATAAGTTAACTTAAAGTGATTGATGACAAACCAGGGAATGTTGTAGTTCTTATTAAAAGCAAAATATCAATTGTTATCTACCTCTTATATTAAAAAATTTTGGAATCGGGTAAAATCCATGTTTGAATCATTGATAAGAACACAACACTTTTTTCAGAGCTCTGAACCAGATTGAAAACACTTAAAATTTGATCAAATTTCCTGGTCTACTAATATTTCATAATTATTTTATTACAATCTGATTTAGCTTGTGATGGAAGCTTCAAGCTTACTGGAACCGCTCCCGAGTCCACTTCCTGGAAAACCCAGTACTGGTGTCATACGACAAGTTATGGTTGTGACCCCAGTGAACATTTTGCCAATTTAGCTTGCTGCCCAAGCCTTTTTGCCAAGAAATGTTTCCTACTTGTTCATTTAGAAGTTATACAGTAAAATAAGGTGACAGCCATGTGTCTGTAAGTTGGACAACTGATTTAGCTAGCCCTGTCTAAATAAGTTCCGTAACACAATACTCACTTTAAATTAGAGGTATACTTGTGGTTGATTGATTCATAGAATGATGTCTCCAGCACAAGGCCACGTGATTTCGTGCTTACAGCCATTGGAATAGAACCACTCTCATCCTAAAATTATAAATAAAAAGAAAAGAAAAAGCTGCCAAAAGAATGGACGAAACATGGCCTAATTAAATCTAATATTTAAACCTAGTTGATATCAAGAGCTACTGTCAAAAGTTTTATATTTAAATAGAGAAAATACCAATTTTCACAAAACTGGCAAATAGAGATGGTTAGGAACTGGCCATTAGATAATGAAACAAAAGTCTAAATAATATCTACTGCGATACTGGCTTTTTTTGAAGAAAATTCTTTTCAATTACTGAACAGATGCTATTGTCCCAATTTTGACCATTTCTTTTAAACTATTTGACCTAGGTGTTGGTATAAAGAATTATAATCAAGAGGAGAGTATAACTAAACTTAACCCTTGGTCATAAGTATTTTTATAATTATGCAAGTGCATGTGAACTTGTTCTTCAGGAGAAGCTACATGAAGGCCTTATCATGTACATTAAACTTTTTGGCACATACTTTATAACACTTATTAAAGAAATTAGATTGAATACAAAAAAATTATTTTAAAAAAATGTCTGACAAGATTGGATAAAAATTCAGATAGCTTACAAACAATTCTGTCATATTTTGCCTATTCTGGTAATGAAAAATATATTTTAGAAAGTCCTTAAAAAAAGAAAGAAGTTCTGCTCAGTGTATATTGCAAACAAGTTAAACAGATATAAGCAATTGCTGGAAGATTAAGACCTAGTACAGAGACAAAATTAATCTTGAAAATCCTTGATTCCACCTCTCTCAACACAGGAACAACAGTTGTCTAGCAAACCGCTGGCCCAGAAATGTAGATCTGATGCTCCCAAACAACACCATCTTGTGGATATATTGTCACCAGAATCCTTAATGGTACCGTTAGTAGTCTTGATTGGCAGTCAAAAGGATCAAAGAATTTATCACAGACAGACCTTGAAATATGGAAAGAAACATTAATGCTGAAAATGGAAGGCGAAAAGATCCTGACAATTCCCGATAACCATCTCTCTAAACACTGGAGAAACTTTCATCTAAACACTTCCGGCCAAGAATTGTAGACAAGTAAACTCCAACACGACTTCATCTTGCAGATATATTGTCACCGGGATCCTAAATGGCATCGATAGCTGTGTGGATCAACAGTTTAGGGATCTGTCAGGCCTTTACATCAGTAAAAAAAACTTGGGGGGGGCAAAGCCAGAAAAAGTGCCAATGGAAACCTATTGTATTAGATACTTTATTTACCTAAATTAACATTGCAGAAAGAATTAAAATACTTGAAAGCTCTAAGATGTAGCCAACTCATGGCTATCTTAAATATACTGGCACTAAGTAATTGCTATCATTTCAGCTTCCTACGTTTTAACGTTCAACTTAACAAAACAGCAAAAATGATTAACAAAAAATACTTATTAAAAATGGAAGATGACCAAGCTTCACATAATACTAAACACTATAATGCTAATCTGACTTTTATTACTTTGCCAATATTTCAAAAATTCAACATTTGAAAAAAGAACTTTAAACTGATACTGGCCACATGTAATTTAATACTTCAAAATGTACCTTTCTAAACTATATTACATCTCAATACCATTAACTTACTTAGCAGTTAGACAGATTGAAACTATGTAACCCATTTGAAATCAGCTGAACAGAGTAACAAAACTCACTTCACTGCAGAAAAAATGGCTACTGTACCACCAGTATACTATAATGAAATACCACGTTTTTACCACTGCTTTACCTGAATAAAGTTAAATCCTAGTTTACCTTAGTGTGGCATTATACTGAAAGAAAAAATTGCAAACTTACTCGAGTTTTGTGCATTTTCCACTGTAACTTGAAAACTATTAGAAATTAAATCCACTTAAAAATACCTTGCCAGAATGATACAAAAATTAAATCAACTGTGTTTTACAAATTAAATATACTCAAAGTTATTGCCACTTTGCTAAACAAAAAATAACTATTATATGCCATGCCACTGTCTTTAACAGAATAACCTAACTCTGCCACTGCTTTACAAAATCATTAGTTCTACTGTCTGGTCATTGTGTTTTAAAATGCAATTTACTTAAAATATTTATAATTTAATATTCACTCAAACAATTTTACAAAATAATACATTCACCATTCATTCACCATTTAAGATACAATTTGTTTAAGATTCAATCTCTCCATATTCTTTGACTGCATCAATGAATAATTCACTGCACAAAAACATTACATTTACAACAGTATCCTAGTAACAGTCATTTCATGATAAATACTTTCAATTGTTTTTTAAAAGATGTTTTAACAATTATTCAAAAGCTAATCTTATTTTTTATTGTACCATATCATCCCTATTTCTTGAAATTTAGTCCAAAAATACAGAATATTCCTAAATAGATTAAATTTAAACAGTTGAAATTGTTGATTAAAACATAAATTTTATAAACAGAAATAATCAGCATTCAATTAAGCTTGTCAGGTTAGGATTTTCTCTGAACTGGCTACAGTTACAGAGTTGAGCAACTATGATGACACGGTACTCTAGTGTTTGGTTGTCAAGTTTGACAGTGGCTATAAAACAGTAACGTCCAGGAGATTAACCTCTGGTAGAAGTATCTCCTCAGCAGTCAGAATGATAAGCAACACAATCATACAGCTCAAACACACATAAAAAATAAAACAATTGTCTGTAGGAAGACCACAACCATACATATTTGTACTTAATCTTGACCTCTAAAAATATCTTCTTCTTAAGTATCAAAATTGTCTTTGAAACAGAAAACTAGAAACTCAGTTGCCAAAATGCTGCCATTCCTAAACAGATGTGCAGGCAGTATGTGGAGGAAAAATCTTCGAAGCACAGTGTGTCACATGAAGAATTTTGAACTTAAGTAAAGCTTAAATGATTTCTATTGTATACATTATATTTGAAGACACAGTATAACCAATTTTGAAGTTTTGATACAATTATACACATTGTGAAAATGATGAAAATGATTAGAGGCAAGTTTGTCATTTTGGCTACAGGTTGCTGGACTACCTTAAACTAAACAAACACCTCAATCTTTTCTGTTACAATGAAATGATGACTTGGTATCTACAAAACTATTTTTCCAAAACACTTGTTACTAAATTCAGTTATTATGAAAAATCACTATAAAGTACTAAATATGTACTTAAAACCTACCCTGCTGATGAAAATACTGTTCTACTATTTTTGTGCTTGTACAACTACACAGTAATTCAGTGTATTGACTGACTCTAAATCGAAACAAAACTTTACTTTGTTCAGTAACATGTAATTGTTTGAATTTCTTTTAACAGTTCCAGCTTAGAAAACCAAAAATAAATTCCTTGCTGACTGGCCCTTGTTATTACATGAAGTATCAAATCTAAACACAAGTTGAGCAAAATGTTTTTCTCCAATCTACCAGTGTTTATCTATCCTCATTGCAACAGTAATGCAAGCTGGCTCAGTGGAATTCCTCCTCAATAGCTGTACCAGACAGACAGATTACTAGAATCCTTCCAAATAGCTGTTATGGGTACAGGTGGACTTGGTTGTGAATTCTCTTTTGTACTCATTTTGCTGTGGTTTAGGTGGACTTGTGGCATTTGTGTGGAATGTTTTACCTCCTTTTGAAGCTGTCTTGACACTAATTTGGACATAAGTATAGGATATTAGGTGGCTAGGTGGAATTCCTCCTGCAATAGCTGGATGGGACAGGTGGCTTTGTGGAATTCCTCCTTTTGAAGCTGTCTTGACAGCTAATTTGGACGTAAGTATAGGATATTAGGTGGCTAGTTGGAATTCCTCCTGCAATAGCTGGATGGGACAGCTGGCTTTGTAGAATTCCTCCTTTTAAAGCTGTCTCGACAGCTAATTTGGACAGAAATATAGGGCTTTATTGGACAGTAAAGGACAGGTGTATGGAGGTTTGCTGGCTTGTGGAATATCATCCTCGGCAGCTGAGAGAGAGCTGGCTTGGGTGAATTCTACTTAGCAGCAGTTATGACCACAGCCAACTGGTCTGAGTTTCCACTCACAAGATTTGGACAGCTATTTGTGGGAAAATATGGAACAGCTACTTTGGTTGAATATCCACCCTGACAGCAGAACTGGACAGTTGCCTTTGAGCGAACAGCCATGAGGATAGATAAAGCAAGTAAGTTAAAAAAAAGGCTCTGACAAAAGTTTATTCTATGTAAAACAGACTTGATTCCATCCCTTGGTTCTTTCAACAATTAAATCAATGAGTCAGTTAGTAATACCTTATTCAAAAGAGAATGTTTAGATTTTCTTGATGGTTGAAATATTCTAAAAAATCAACAACTTTAATAATCATAAATAAAAGCTTTGGACTCTGAAATTATTGACTTTTATTTTCAAAATAATACTTTAGAAGTGAATCTTGCCAGCAACCCAATGCCTAATTTCTGTACCAGTAAATACTGTTGAAATACTGTCAACAGTAGCAGTTTTAACGTTAAGCTCCCTTTATCAAACTTTGGAACAAGTCCATGTTTAGGTAAAGTCATTTGAGTATGGGTGTAATGTTGAGAAAAAACAATGTGTTCATTATTCATCTTGCAATGCAGATATTTATATTATACAGCTTCAGAAAGAAGTGAATGGCTGATGATCTTCCTACATTCTACCATATCATCCCTATTCACTGAAATTTTGTCCAAAAATATGATGGCCAATTTTACATTGCCCTTAAAATGTGTTGATATGGCAGTTTTCATACAAAACCAGTAGCCAGAAGTGAACCTTTGCCTTATTCTACCATATCCATAACAGCTAACAGATTTAATCATTAAGATATTATCAAAATATGCAAGAAGTAGTTTATTTTAAATTTTAACCAGAAGCCAATTTTTCGTTGGCTTTTATCACCAGTACCAGAGTCCTAGCAATGAAATACGGTGTTCTCCCTGAGATTCTGTGATGTAGGATTATCTTAATTTTGGACAATTTTTGGATGAATCCCAATTGTTTATAATACTAATGATCAGAAATATAAACTTATAGTAACTTCATTTTTGAACTAACACCTAATACACCTTCTAAGGCATTCAATAATTCCAAAAAAAACCACTATGATTAGCTACTAGTGAGTTATGATTTAAAAAAATCTTCAGCTAGAACACTGCAATCATATACAATTAAAAAATTAATGGCAAAAGACAAAAAAACAATGTCATACAAATGCAAAAAGAAAAAAAGATGACCAGCAACCCTCAGATTTTGATGTGTGGATTTTCACTAAACCATGTAAATGGCCTGGCTACAACTGATACACATATTTTATGATATGGTAGCACCTATTACCTTTATATTTTGAGGGCTGACTTAAATACTATCATACAGTGCTCTTTCATACCAACAGTGGCAGAAAAACACCTTATTCTACCTTATCATTCCTATCCACTGAAATTTAGTCCAAAAATTCAACCATTAAGATACAGTGATATGGTAGTTTCTAGAAACCTATAGCCAGTATGTTTTTGCCTTATTCTACCATATCCCTATCAGATTATTTTTAAAAGTAGTAAGTCTTAACTGTAGTCAGTTATATTACCTGGCCTCCGCTTGACTTTGTTTAAACATGCCTGGCTATCTATAAGAGTTGACAAAATTAATGATAAGGTAGTATCTTAAACTGTATTTAATTGTGGGACATAAAGCATATTGGCAGACACCTTTCCTAAAACACTACAATGATTATTACATTTAATTTAGAACAGAATCAATGTCTGCACTTCAATAACATTATATGCTTTATTCAACCTAACTAGACAGAATATATTGCTATAACTTAATAATGTGATGATATAATAATTTAGTCAATATTGTTAGTGACATAACTTTGACCTTCCCTAACACAGTGGCAGGCACCTTCATTCCAACAGTAGCTGACACTTCAAAAATGTGAATTTCCTTACTTAAAGCATTACAGTGACTGTAACCTTTCTTAAAATATTTTTTCCTTTAATGTAGTTAATGATGAACTAACGTAATATGACAATTACAGCCAGTATTGAACCCAATGGGCGTTTTTTTTTTCTTGAAAATAATTGTACTTGGGGAAATAACAGTTATATATGAGGATGAAACTCAACCTGCATTATACTATAATTGCAGTTCAGTAGCCAAACATTTCTGCTATAAAAATTAAGTTAATACTTATAACATGTAGCCAGTACCTAATGACAAAGTTTGTAACAATAAAGGGTAACCACTTAATGTGTATAATACTTTATAATAAATTGTTAGCTTAATGTACCAGTACCTAATGACAAAGTTCGTAACAATAAAGGGTAACCATTTAGTTAATGCTTATAAAATGTAGCCAGTACCTAATGACAAAGTTTATAACAATAAAGGGTAACCATTAAGTTAATTCTTATAAAATGTAGCCAGTACCTAATGACAAAGTTTATGATAACAAGGCAGTCTGAAAAACAGCTAAAACCCCCGCCACTGTTATGGATAGTGAAATGGTAAACCTTTAACCTTTAGCTGTGACATCTGACCTTGAACTAATATGGCTGACTCATGAAATTTGCACATGATCATTTGACCCAATTTTCATGAAAATCCTTCAAGGGGTTTAGGAGATACAGAGCTCAAACCTTTGACCTTGAGCTGTGACCTTGACCTTGAGTTGACTGTTGACTCATGAGTACCTGATGATGTAATCATTTGACCCAAGTTTGATGAAAATCCTTCAAGGGGTTTAGGAGATATGGAGCGGACACGAGTGTTACGGACAAACGGACGGACGGACAAAAGGACGGATGGTGACCATTCTTATAACCCCCCACTACTTGAGGCAGGGGATTAATAAAGGGTAACAATTAAATTCATACTTTTAAAATGTAGCCAGTACCTAATGACAAAGTTGATAACAATAAAGGGTAACCGCATTAAGTTAATTCTTACAAAATGTAGCCAGTACCTAATGACAAAGTTAATAACAATAAAGGGTAACCGCATTAAGTTAATTCTTACAAAATGTAGCCAGTGCCTAATGACAAAGTTTGTAACAATAAAGGGTAACCATTATCTCACTTAAATGGTAATATTTCTACATCTCTTTGTCTGCCTAAATCAGTCAAAGACATTTAAGAATAAAGTATAGCCAGTACTTTAATCATTTAAGTATTTGACAAGGCAGTCTGAAAGACAGCTAAATCCCCCACCACTGTTATGGATAGTGAAAGGGTAAAACTTTAACCTCGAGCTGTGACCTTGACCTTGAAAGGACATGGCTGACTCATGAAATATGCACATCGTCTTGATGACGTGATTATTTGATCAAAGTTTCATAAAGTTGTGACCTTGACCTTGAGCCAACATGGCCGACTTGTAAGTTCTGCACATAGTCTTAATGAGGTGGATATTTGACCAAAGTTTCATGAAAATCCTTCAAGGGGTTTATGAGATACAGAGCGGACACAAAATGGAAGGCTCAAACCTTTGACCTCGAGTTGTGACCTTGACCTTGAGTCAACATGGCTGACTCATGAGTTCTGCACATTGTCTTGATATGGTGATCATTTGGCCCAAGTCTCATGAAAATCATTCAAGGGATTTAGGAGATAAGGAGCAGACATGAAAGTATTACAGACAGACAGGAGGACGGACGGAAGGATGGAGATCATTCCTATAACCCCCCACTACACTTGGCGGGGGATTAAAACAGAGTAGCCAGTTTATTTGGATCAGACATTGAATTATTAAATGATTTATTATAAAAATGTCTGAAAAACAGAGCCATTTATTCCAGAATTCTGATTTGTAACACTATGGCTAAGAATTGTTAGTTTATCTTTACTTCTTAATGCAGTCATACATTTACCTGCACTGATGGTGGGTATTTTACAATGAAAGAGGAGTCAGTTTATTTATCTCTCTGCCATAATCTGTCATTATTAATATGAATAACCAGTAATCAGAGCATCGAATGGCAGTTTTGATCACTAAATATATAAATTTTGATGAAACTTTCTGTTTGGTCTATTCTGTATTATATAAGAGAAAGTGAGATTGCTTTCATGATGATGTTAAATGAAATGGTGGACGATGACCTAGTGGCTAAGTGTGTGACGCTTCCCTAAGGACTACTGGTTAGTTGCAGATTACAGATTGATGAACACCACATACTAAAACACTGCTTGCTTATTTGATTTAAATGTATGAGAAACTAGACAAATCTTCCCTCCCAATTTTGGCATACTTATTTCTTCAACATTTCAACTTGAAATTTCCACTGAGAAAGCAGCAAACATGCAAAGTGCAGTGAAAGGGAAGGTGGTGTACAGTGCAAGGGAGGAAAGCATGCCACCTTCTCAACTGAATATTTCTTGTCAAGGATCAGAGAAATAAATGACTGCTAAAAAGTTTTTAAAGCATTTATGAAAGAAAAACTCAAAATTTAAAGTTTGTAGATTTAGCAAAGCAAGCTTGGATTCAGTACTTGGTGAAAAATAACATAGACCTTTCTGGAGTTACCAAGATGAAATTCTCCATGATTATATTCTCAAGACTTTATAACCAGATCATATCTGTACATTCAGTAATGTGGTCCCAATCACAACATATAGCACATCAATTTGGACTTTAGAACATCCTTCTTTGTATTTATTTAGTTTATCACCACTGCCAATCAATGCAGTAACTCTTAAGAGATCTGGTCCGGATTTATATTGTTTATAAAATCAAGGGACATAACTCTGAAGTAACTTCTCTAAAATGGCTTTTTCATCAATCATGACCTATATTTTGCAGAAATAAGTAAGACCAATATCAAAGAAAATACACAGAAAGTTGTATAAAGTGCACACACAATTTTCTGAACATTCATTAATACAAGGGCAGTAACTCTGAAAATCCTTGCATTTCATAGGGAATCCTATTCGTGCATTGCAATAACCAAGATAAATAAACCTATCCGTTCACTGACTCCTTTTCACATTCAATTTTAACAAAATCACATGTCATTCAGTACATTAATTAGCTGAAAGTGAAACCTGCTTCAAAGTCCCAAAACCTTCACTAAAATTTCTATGTGAGAATAAGGCAGGACTTTTGTCAAAAATTTCCAACCAGCTATACTTTTGCTTAAGATTTTGCTGGAAGTTGACCCAAAGTTCCTAAAGGCTGTTTCAAATTTTACACTATTAAATGTAATAATAAATTCACAGGATGCCTACAGATAAACTGGCAGGAAGTAAAGAATGGCAATAACAAAGGCATCGTTTTTAAATTTTAGTGGTTGCCACTTAAGTCAAGCTGAGAGAAAAATTAATTATCAAATTGTTCTCGAAAATCTATATCATAAACACAAAAATTCAAGCCAAAGTCAGGATATTCTCAAAATAACCTTACCTGTCCAGCTGCACAGCTTCCGCCTTGACACACCTTGTCACTTTCTTAGAAAAACATACATGCTGACTTTACACAGTACAGCAATTGCTATGTGGGAATTACGATTCAACCGTAACCACGGTGAAGACAGTAGAATATTTCCTCAGTGTCATCACAGTTCCTACAAGATACATCAAACAAGAAGAATAATTTAACCTCAGATACAATAAAAGAATGTTATATACCGGTAAGTAATATGATCTAACTTCAAAGTCCAACAACAAATACACATATTAACCTTAACTTTTACATGCTGTTCACTTTCAAAGCCTTAGTATCAATTAAAGAAACCACCAGTTAACAGCATGGATCCAGACCAAACTGTGTGGATGGGCAGGCTGGTCTGGATCCATGCTGGTCGCAAATGCAGTATGTTGGTTTTCTCTTGGCGCAGCTCATTTTATGCAGTTGCATTGCAGCTATCATTTCCTATATACATTGTGTATGTAATAATCCTTAACATACTGGACAGTATTGATTCTGCCTTTGCAACAAGTGTAGATCTAGATCAGCCTGCACACCTGTGCAGTCTGATCAAGATCTGCACTGTCTGCCATTTAGTCAGTATCTTTTCTGTTAGCACTCCTTGTGACAGTTAATAATACTGTCCAATATGAAAGATGGACAAGATCATTATACAAATTTAGCAATTTAGCAGGGTAAAAAGGTTAAAAAGATGTTTAAAATACATATACTCACTTGAAGAATGAAGTTATTTATAGTAACAACTAAGGGAAGTTAATCTTAAAAAAAAAGGAAAAAAATCCAATAAAAAAATTGTAAGTCCACACAAAAATCGTTACCAGGTAGAGATTGGTCAAAATACATCTCAAAATTGGATGTAACATGCATGTTGTACTCCAGAAAAGTGGTCTCGATTTTTCCCTACAACTAGTAATGAAAAAGTTACAATATAAGCTATTTATAGTAACAACAAAGGGAAGTAATTCTAAAGCAGGGACCTGTGCACGACACTTCGTCTCATGATGGTGTACAATTGTGTCAAGTTACATCAAAATCCCTCCATGCATGAAGAAGAAATGCTTCGGACAGTCATTCTTGTATCTGACCTTTGGCCTCTAAGTGTGACCTTGACCTTAGACCTAGGGACCTGGTTCTTGCACACGACACTCCATCTCGTGGGGGGTAAACATTTGTGCCAAGTTATATCAAAATCCCTCCATGCATGAAGAAGAAATGCTCCGGACATATTTTTCATTCTTGTATCCTTTGACCTCAGTGTGACCTTGACCTTAGATCTAGGGACCTGGTTCTTGCGCATGACACTTCGTCTCATGATGGTGAACAATTGTGCCAAGTTTCATCAAAATCCCTCCATGCCTGAAGAAGATATGCTCCGGACAAAGTCATTCTTGAATTTCACCTTTGACCTCTAAGTGTGACCTTGACCTTAGACCTAGAGACCTGGTTCTTCCGCATGACACTCTGTCTCATAATGGTGAACAACTGTGAAAAGTTTAATCAAAGACCCTCTATGCATGAAGAAGATATGCTCTGGACAAAGTCTGTGGACACTGCCCGCCCGCCTGCCCACCAGGGGCGTTCCCATAATACATCCCGTTTTTCAAACAGGCATACAAAAAGTATATATTCTGCAAAGGCCCTGCTTTTGCATGGGTTGGTTAAAAGTTTAACAAATGATCATTTACTATTATGTGTGTGTTCAATGACTCCTTAATGTCAAAAATTCACTGTAGGTATTTTTAAAATTTGATTTCCTACCCTAGGTGCTTAACGAGGATAGTTATTTTAGCATGTGCATAAATTTTGTAAAGATACTTCACATGAATATAAGAACTACTGTTTTATTTTTGTCAAATATTTACATTAACAAATATATAGCTAGCCAAGATACACATTATTACTTCCCTTTACCTATTTTACCTATCCAGGATAGATTGAAAATAAATAATTTTAGAAGCTTAAACATACTGTTTTAAGACTAGCCGGTTGAATAAGATTGTTGAAATAAAGCAATATCTATCAAACACAAATGTAAACTTAGAAATTATATTTAAATTCAAAGCAACAGTCCCCTTTTTGAATTGTTACTTTCATATGAAAGAGGAAAAAATCACAAAATTTCATAAAATGTAAACATACATTTCTAAGAAGGATCTAACTCTCTGAAATGGATATTTGAGCTGCACCATGAGAAATCAGTGCGTTTGCGATCTGCATTGATTCGAGCATCTGAGCAGTCTGATCAGGATCCATGCTGTTCACTTTCAAAGCCTATTGCAATTAGAGAAACTGTCAGCGAGCAGCATGGATCCTTACCAGACTGCGCAGATATGCAGGCTGGTCTGGATCCACGCTGGTCGCAAATGCACTATGTTGGTTTTATCATAGTGCAGCTCATGTGTGAGGTTTCATGTTATATACTGAACAGCAAAAGAAACTATCCAGTAGTATAACTTGGGTATTTTTTAAATAAAAACATTAATTTATAAATCACTTGTGTTTTTCATATCACATTACACTTGAAGAACTCCACGTGTAAAATTTCGAAAAATCAATCAACCGTGAAGTCAGAAATCCCACAATAGCCGTTTTGCACGCAATCAACGTACATCTGTACTTAACAATTTTCTTTGTGAAATTTTATTGTCATAGGAAATATTGATAATTGGCCAACTCGAAAAGCAGCATAAAGTTTAAAAAATATTGTTGGTTGCACCGCAAGACAATCAAATTTAGTGCAAGGGCCCAATTGGCATGTTACAATGCAACTGACGCGCAGAAGATATAGCCTTTCAAACGACTATTGTGGGGGCTACTGACTTCATGGCTGATTGATTTTTAAAAATTTATCACGTGAAGATCTTCAAGTGTAATTTTGGTATGAAGCATACCTGTGAAGTTTCCAAAATATGAAAGAGTGAGATTTGTGCGAGTCGTGACACGAGTGGGGGTGGGTGTGGGAGGGGGTATCCCCCCTCCGAAGAATTTTTTTTTTCAAATATACATGAAAATATGCATTCTGGTGCTTTCTGAGACCATTAATATGAATTTCAGGTCCACCCATTTTTGCCCCGCTTTAACACATTCTATATGGAAAACACATGATTTTTTTGCTTCATTTTATTTCATGATAGATACAAGAAAACTTAGTTTTCTAAAACACAAATAAAAAAAATAATGTGATTTTGTCAGTGAAACTGTTTCGAGTTTTTATTACAGCCGTGATACAAAATGTATCTATGAACATAAATGTTTAACAAAAACGTCTCACTGATCTACATATTCTACTTTCAATTTGAAATGTACTTTCGGTTTATACCTGCAATGGAAAAACAGTTGTGCATACAACTTATTTCCTACATAGCTTGCAGAAAGCAACACTAGGTCCATTGTCTGCTTTTCTAAGCCAAGGAAATTCCAGTTCCCATGCGTTGTTATATTTTGACGAATAATTCTTCTTTTTTTCTGGCATCTTTCATGTTTTTTTCTAGTGTCGGTCAAGGTCAAGTGCGCGAATGGTTCTAATAATTTTCCGACAATGCAACATCTACGAATAGCATAAATCGAGGGCTTAAAGCGAAACTGGTCTATCTGTATATAGAAATAGAAGCAGATAGACCAGTTTCGCTCTAAGCCCTCGAAATAGTAACCAGTCAGTCAATATCGATGATTACATAATTGGCTCGTAGTCATACGGAAATTAAGGCATCAATTTGATAGGTACAATCTCTCTTGGGAAGCTTCGGTTAAAGTAAAAACTGGCCAGAACCAGTTTCAGCATGTCCGTTACGTAATCAGTACATTGAAAATGACAAGTGACATGTGTTTTCTCTTTATTGTTGTCTCATCCTGTCTTAAAATAATGATGCCAGATGGCAAATTAGAAAAAATAAGTGGTCCACAAATTTTTTGGTCTGATTTTTTTAGAAAGCGTGAGAAAATGCTCCAAATTTGTTAAGTCGTGATCAAACCTTGAATTCGTGAGAATCACGGTTCAAGCGTCAGACTTGACAGGTATGTATGAAGAAACAATTCAAATTTGAAAAATTATTTCAAAATATACCGGTTATACATCTGGATAGTTTCTTTAGCTGTTCAGTATATATCCAGTCTAACTTGAAATTGAACTGTTTTACTGTGTGAGGCTCTGGTTGTGTTGGATGTGCTCAATGCTTCAAGATTCTATACTGTTACATTCTGATACACATGCTTAACCGTTACCCAGCTAAATTTCTAAAATGGACTGGTCCATCATTCAGTTTGGGCAGTACTAAACCTTGTTCAAAAGGATGTTCATTGAAAAACTGACTGAACAGCGAACAGTGGATGTGCAGGCTGATCTTGGTCTGCACTGGTCGCAAAGGCAAAACCACTTGCCGCCAGCTGTCTAAAGGTTAACTTAAGAGATTAATGACAAACCAGGGAATGCTGTAGTTATTCCAATTAAAAGCAAAATATCGGTTGTTAACTACCTCTTATATTAAACAATGTTGAAATCAAGTAAAATCCATGTTTGAATCACTGATATGAACACTTAAGTCTTGACACTTTTTTCAGAGCTCTTAACCCGATTGAAAACAATTTGATCAAATTTCCTAGTCTACTAATATTTCATAATTATTTTATACTTAAATTTGTTTTAGCTTGTGATCAAAGCTTCAACCTTACTGGAACCGCTCCTGAGTCCACTTCCTGGAAAAACCAGTACTGGTGTCATACGAGGTCACGGTTATGACCCTGGTGGGGCTTAAACCAACAACCCCTGGACAGAGTGGTTAACACCCTCTCCCCTAAAATTATTTCATAATTGGGTCTTAATATCTTCAACAGTGAAAGGACTTGATTTTTGGCCTATACCATATCATAAGTCTGGTGCAGAGGCAGTCAATTTAGCTTGCTGCCAGAGCCTTTTTACCAAGAAATATTTCTTACTTGTTCATGTAGAAGTTATACAGTAAAATAAGGTGACAGCCATGTGTATGCAAGTCGGACAATTGATTTAGCTAACCATGTCTAAATAAGTTCCGTAACACAATACTCACTTTAAATTAGAGGTATACACGTGGTTGACTGTTTCATAGAATGATGTCTCCAGCACAAGGCCACGTGATTTCGTGCTTACAGCCATTGGAATAGAGCCACTCTCGTCCTAAAATTATAAATAAAAAGAAAAGAAAAAGCTGCCAAAAGAATGGATGAAACATGGCCTAAATTTAATATTTACATTCTAGTTGACAAGTTATCAAGAGATACTGTCAAAAGTTTTATATTTAAATAGAGAAAATGTCAATTTTCACAGAACTGGTAAATAGAGACTCTGTTAGGAACTGGCCATTAGATAATGAAACAAAATTCTAAATAATTTCTACTGCGATACTGGCTTTTTTCGAAGAAAATTCTTTTCAATTACTGAACAGATGCTATTAACTGTCACAATTTTGACCACTTCTTTCAAACTATTTGACCTAGGTGTTGGTATAAAGAATTATAATCAAGAGGAGAGTATAACTAAACTTAACCCTTGGTCATAAATATTTTTTATAATTAGGTAAGTGCATGTGAACTTGTTCTTCATGAGCAGCTACATGAAACTTAATTGCACATACTTTATAACACTTATTTAAGAATTAGATTGAATACAAAAAACAAAAATTGAAAAAAAAAGTTTGACAGTTTGGATAAAAATTCAGATAGCTTACAAAACAATTCTGTCATATTTTGCCTATTCTGGTAATGAAAAATATATTTTGGAAAGTTCTTGAAAAAAGAAAGAAGTTCTGCTCAGTGTATATTGCAAACAAGTTAAACAGATATAAGCAATTGCTGGCAGATTAAGACCTAGTACAGAGACAAAATTAATCTTGAAAATCCTTGATTTCACCTCTCTCAACACAGGAACAACAGTTGTCTAGCAAACCGCTGGCCCAGAAATGTAGATCTGATGCTCCCAAACAACACCATCTTGCGGATATATTGTCACCAGAATCCTTAATGGTACTGTTAACAGTCTTGATTGGCAGTCAAAAGGATCAAAGAATTTATCATACATAGACAGACCGTGAAATATGGAAAAGAAACAAATGCTGAAAATGGAAGGCGAAAAGAACCTGACGATTCCCGATAACCATCTCTCTAAACACTGGAGAAACTTTCATCTAAACACTTCCGGCCAAGAATTGTAGACCAGTAAACTCCAACACGACTTCATCTTGCGGATATGTTGTCACCGGGATCCTAAATGGCATCGATAGCTGTGTGGATCAACAGTTAAGGGATGTGTCAGGCCTTTACATCAGTAAAAAAACTTGGGGGGCAAAGGCAGAAAACAGTGCCAATGGAAACCTATCGTATTAGATACCTTCTTTACCTAAGTTAACATTATGCAGAAAGAATTAAAATACTTGAAAGCTCCAAGATGTAGCCAACTCATGGCTATCTTAAATATACTGGCACTAAGTAATTGCTATCATTTCAGCTTCCTACGTTTTAACGTTCACCTAAACAAAACAGCAAAAATGATTAACAAAAAAATACTTATTAAAAGTGGAAGATAACCAAGCTTCACATAATACTAAAGAGTAACACTAACCTGACCTTTATTACTTTGCCAGTATTTTCAAAATTTAACATTTGAAAAAAGAACTGTAAACTGATACTGGCCACATGTCATTTAATATTTCAAAATGTACTTTTCTAAACTATATTACATCTCAATACCATTAACTTACTTAGCAGTTAGACAGATTGAAACTATGTAACCCATTTGAAATCAGCTGAACAGTGTAACAAAACTTTCACTTCACTCTAGAAAAAATGGCTACTGTACCAACAGTATACTATAATGAACTACCACGTTTTTACCACTTTCTAAATCCTAGTTTACCTTAGTGTGGCATTCTATTGAAAGAAAAAATTGCAAACTTACTCGAGTTTTGTGCATTTCCCACTGTAACTTGAAAACTCTATTAGAAATTAAATCCACTTAAAAATACCTTGCCAGAATGATACAAAAATTAAATTAACTGTGTTTTACAAATTAATTACACTCAAAGTTATTGCCACTTTGCTAAACAAAAAATAACTATTATATGCCATGCCACTGTCTTTAACAGAATAACCTAACTCTGCCACTGCTTTACAAAATCATTAGTTCTACTGTCTGGTCATTGTGTTTTAAAATGCAATTTACTTAAAATATTTTAAATTTAATATTCACTCACACAATTTTACAAAATAATACATTCACCATTTAAGATACAATTTATTTAAGATTCAATCTCTCCATATTCTTTGATTGCATCAATGAATAATTCACTGCACAAAAACATTACATTTACAACAGTATCCTAGTAACAGTCATGATAAATACTGTCAACTTTTTTTTTTCGAAAGATGTTTTAACAATTATTCAAAAGCTAATCTTTTCCTTTATTGTACCATATCATCCATATTTCTTGAAATTTAGTCCAAAAATACAGAATATTCCTATAAATATATTAAATTTATACACTTGAAATTGTTGATTAAAACAAATTTTATCAACAGAAATAATCAGCATTCAATTAAGCTCGTCAGCTTAGGATTTTTTCTGAACTGGCTACAGTTACAGAGTTGAGCAACGATGATGACATGGTACTCTAGTGTTAGGACTGTCAAGTTTGACAGTGGATATAAAACAGTCAAGTCCAGGAGATTAACCTCTGGTAGAAGTATCTCCTCAGCAGTCAAAATGATAAGCAACACAATCATACAGCTCAAACACACATAAAAAATAAAAAAGAATGTCTGTAGGAAGACCACACCCATACATAATTTTACTTAACCTTGACCTCTAAAAATATCTTACTACTTAAGTATCAAAATTGTCTTTGAAATGGAAAACTAGAAACTCAGTTGCCAAAATGCTGCCATTCCTAAACAGATGTGCAGGCAATATGTGGAGGAAAAATCTTTGAAGCACAGTGTGTCACATGAAGAATTCTGAACTTAAGTAAAGCTTAAATGATTTCTATTGTATACATTATATTTGAAGACACAGTATAACCACTTTTGAAGTTTCAATACAATTATACACATTGTGAAAATGATGAAAATGATTAGAGGCAAGTTTGTCATTTCGGCTACAGGTTGCTGGACTACCTTAAACTAAACAAACACCTCAATCTTTTCTGTTATAATGAAATGATGACTTGGTATCTACAAAACTATTTTTCCAAAACACTTGTTACTAAATTAAGTTATTATGAAAAATCACTATGAAGTAATAAATATGTACTTAAAACTGACCCTGCTGATGTAAATACTGTTCTTCTATTTTTGTGCTTGTACAACTACACAGTAATTCAGTGTATTGACTAACTGACTCTAAATCGACACAAAACTTTACTTTGTTCAGTAACATGTAATTGTTTGAATTTCTTTTAACAGTTCCAGCTTAGAAAACCAAAAATAAATTCCTTGCTGACTGGCCCTTGATATTACATGAAGTATCAAATCTAAACACAAGTTGAGCAAAATGTTTTTCTCCAATCTACCAGTGTTTATCTATCCTCATTGCAACAGTAATGGTAAGCTGGCTCAGTGGAATTCCTCCTCAATAGCTGTACCAGACAGACAGATTACTAGAATCCTTCCAAATAGCTGTATGGGTCAGGTGGCTTGGTGGAACTCTTTTCCAATAGCTGGTTGGGACTTGTGGCTTTGTGGAATTCCTCCTTTTGAAGCTGTCTTGACAACTAATTTGGACATAAGTATAGGATATTAGGTGGCTAGGTGGAATTCCTCCTGCAATAGCTGGATGGGACAGGTGGCTTTGTGGAATTCCTCCAAAACAGATGGTTGGGACAGCTGGCCTGGTAGAATTCCTCCTTTTGAAGCTGTCTTGACAACTAATTTGGACATAAGTATAGGATATTAGGTGGCTAGGTGGAATTCCTCCTGCAATAGCTGGATGGGACAGATGGCTTTGTGGAATTCCTCCAAAACAGATGGTTGGGACAGCTGGCCTGGTAGAATTCCTCCTTTTGAAGCTGTCTTGACAGCTAATTTGGACGTAAGTATAGGATATTAGGTGGCTAGGTGGAATTCCTCCTGCAATAGCTGGATGGGACAGCTGGCTTGGTAGAATTCCTCCTTTTGAAGCTGTCTTGACAGCTAATTTGGACAGAAATATAGGGCTTTATTGGACAGTAAAGGACAGGTGTATGGAGGTTTGCTGGCTTGTGGAATATCATCCTCAGCAGCTGAGAGAGAGCTGGCTTTGGTGAATTCTACTTAGCAGCAGTTATGACCACAGCCAACTGGTGCGAGTTTCCACTCACAGAAGATTTGGTCAGCTATTTGTGGGAAAATATGGGACAGCTACCTTGGTTGAATATCCACCCCAACAGCAGAACTGGACAGTTGCCTTTGAGAGAACAGCCATGAGGATAGATAAGCAAGTAAGTTGAAAAAAGGCTTTGACAAAAGTTTATTCCATGTAAAACGGACTTGATTCCATCCCTTGGTTCTTTCAACAACAAAAATCAATGAGTCAGTTAGTAATACATTATTTAAAAGAGAATGTTTAGATTTTCTTGATGGATGAAATATTCTAAAAAATCAATAACTTTAATAATCATAAATAAAAGCTTTGGAATCTGAAATTATTGACTTTTATTTTCAAAATAATACTTTAGAAGTGAATCTTGCCAGCAACCCAATGCCTAATTTCTGTACCATTAAATACTGTTGAAATACTGTCGACAGTAGCAGTTTTAACGTTAAGCTCCCTTTATCAAACTGGAACAAGTCCATGTTTAGGTAAAGCCATTTGAGTATGGGTGTAATGTTGAGAAAAAAACAATGTGTTCATTATTCATCTTGCAATGCAGATATTTATATTTTTACAGCTTCAGAAAGAAGTGAGTGGCCGATGATCTTCCTACATTCTACCATATCATCCTTATCACTGAAATTTTGTTAAAAAATATATGACGGTGGCCAAAACTTGCCCTTAAATGTGTTGATATGGCAGTTTTCATACAAAACCAGTAGCCAGAAGTGAACCTTTGCCTTATTCTACCATATCCCTAACAGCTAACAGATTTAATCATTAAGATATTATCAAAATATGCAAGAAGTAGTTTATTTTAAATTTTAACCAGAAGCCAATTTTTCGTTGGCTTTTATCACCAGTACCAGAGTCCTAGCAATGAAATACGGTGTTCTCCCTGAGATTCTGTGATGTAGGATTATCTTAATTTTGGGCAAATTTTGGATGAATCCCATTGTTTATAATACTACTGATCAGAAATATAAACTTATAGTAACCTTCATTTTTGAATTAACACCTAATACACCTTCTAAGGCATTCAATAATTCCAAAAACACACTATGATTAGCTACTAGTGAGTTACATGTATAATTTAAAGAAATCTTCAGGTAGAACACTGCAATCATATACAATTAAAAAATTAATGGCAAAAGACAAAAAAAAAAAGCAAACAAAAAAACAATGTCCTACAAATGCAAAAAGAAAAAAAGATATGACCAGCAACCCTCAGATTTTGATGCGTGGATTTTCACTAAACCATGTAAATGGCCTGGCTACAACTGATACACATATTTTATGATATGGTAGCACCTATTACATTTATATTTTGAGGGCTGACTTAAACTCTATCATACAGTACTCTTTCATACTAACAGTGGCAGAAAAACACCTTATTCTACCTTATCATTCCTATCCACTGAAATTTAGTCCAAAAATTCAACCATTAAGATACAGTGATATGGTAGTTTCTAGAAACCTATAGCCAGTGTGTCTTTGCCTTATTCTACCATATCCCTATCAGATTATTTTTAAATGTAGTAAGTCTTAACTGTAGTCAGTTATATTACCTGGCCTCCGCTTGACTTTGTTTAAACATGCCTGGCTATCTATAAGAGTTGACAAAATTAATGATAAGGTAGTATCTTAAACTGTATTTAATTGTGGGACATAAAGCATATTGGCAGACACCTTTACTAAAACACTACAATGATTACTACATTTAATTTAGAACAGAATCAATGTCTGCACTTCAATAACATTATATGCTTTATTCAACCTAACTAGACAGAATATATTGCTATAACTTAATAATGTGCTGATATAATAATTAGTCAATATTGTTAGTGACATAACTTTGACCTTCCCTAACACAGTGGCAGGCATCTTCATTCCAACAGTAGCTGACACTTCAAAAATGTGAATTTCCTTGCTTAAAGCATTACAGTGACTGTAACCTTTCTTAAAATATTTTTTTTTCTTTAATGTAGTTAATGATGAACTAATGAAATATGACAATTACAGCAAGTATTGAACACAATGGGCGTTTTTTTTCTCTTGAAAATAATTGTACTTGGGTATATGAGGATGAAACTCAACCTGCATTATACTATAATAGCAGTTCAGTAGACAAACATTTCTGCTATAAAAATTAAGTTAATACTTATAACATGTAGCCAGTACCTAATGACAAAGTTTGTAACAATAAAGGATAACCATTAAGTTAATACTTTTAAAATGTAGCCAGTACCTAATGACAAAGTTCTTAACAATAAAGGGTAACCATTTAGTTAATGCTTATAAAATGTAGCCAGTACCTAATGACAAAGTTTATAACAATAAAGGGTAACCATTAAGTTAATTCTTATAAAATGTAGCCAGTACCTAATGACAAAGTTTATGATAACAAGGCAGTCTGAAAAACAGCTAAAACCCCCGCCACTGTTATGGATAGTGAAATGGTAAACCTTTAACTTTTAGCTGTGACATCTGACCTTGAACTAATATGGCTGACTCATGAAATTTGCACATGATCATTTGACCCAATTTTCATGAAAATCCTTCAAGGGGTTTAGGAGATACAGAGCTCAAACCTTTGACCTTGAGCTGTGACCTTGACCTTGAGTTGACATTGTTGACTCATGAGTACTTGATGAGGTAATCATTTGACCCAAGTTTGATGAAAATCCTTCAAGGAGATACAGAGACACAAAATGGAAGGCTCAAACCTTTGACCCCAAGTTGTGACCTTGACCTTGAGCTGGCATGGCTGATCATAAGTTCTGCACATTGTTTTGATGAGGTGATCATTTGACCAAAGTTCTATAAAATTCCTTCAAGGGGTTTAGGAGATATAGGGCGGACACGAAATGGAAGGCTAAAACCTTTGACCTTGAGATGTGACCTTGACTGAAGCATGGCTGACTAATGAGTTCTGCGCATTGCCTTGATGAGGTGATCATTTGCCCTAAGTTTCATTTGAATCCTTCAAGTGGATTAGGAGATTACAGAGCAGACACAAAATGAAAGGCTCAAACCTTTTATCCTCAGTTGGACCTTGACCTTGAGCCAGCATGGCTGACTCATGGGTTCTGCACATTGTCTTGATGGGGTGATCATTTGACCAAAGTTTCATGAAAATCCTTCGAAGGGTTTAGGAGATATGGAGCGGACACGAGTGTTACGGACAAACGGACGGACGGACAAAAGGACGGATGGTGACCATTCCTATAACCCCCCACTACTTGAGGCAGGGGATTAATAAAGGGTAACAATTAAATTCATACTTTTAAAATGCAGCCAGTACCTAATTACAAAGTTAAAAACAATAAAGGGTAACCGCATTAAGTTAATTCTTACAAAATGTAGCCAGTACCTAATGACAAAGTTAATAACAATAAAGGGTAACCACATTAAGTTAATTCTTACAAAAATGTAGCCAGTACCTAATGACAAAGTTTGTAACAATAAAGGGTAACCATTATCTCACTTAAATGGTAATATTTCTACATCTCTTTGTCTGCCTAAATCAGTCAAAGACATTTAAGAATAAAGTATAGCCAGTACCTTAATCATTTAAGTATTTGACAAGGCAGTCTGAAAGACAGCTAAATCCCCCACCACTGTTATGGATAGTGAAAGGGTAAAACTTTAACCTCGAGCTGTGACCTTGACCTTGAAAGGACATGGCTGACTCATGAAATATGCACATCGTCTTGATGACGTGATTATTAATGTTTCATAAAGTTGTGACCTTGACCTTGAGCCAACATGGCCGACTTGTAAGTTCTGCACATAGTCTTAATGAGGTGGATATTTGACCAAAGTTTCATGAAAATCCTTCAAGGGGTTTATGAGATACAGAGCGGACACAATGGAAGGCTCAAACCTTTGACCTCGAGTTATGACCTTGACCTTGAGTCAACATGGCTAACTCATGAGTTCTGCACATCGTCTTGATATGGTGATCATTTGGCCCAAGTCTCATGAAAATCATTCAAGGGATTTAGGAGATAAGGAGCAGACATGAAAGTATTACAGACAGACAGGAGGACGGACGGAAGGATGGAGATCATTCCTATAACCCCCCACTACACTTGACGGGAGATTAAAACAGAGTAGCCAGTTTATTTGGATCAGACATTGAATTATTAAATGATTTATTATAAAAATGTCTGAAAAACAGAGCCATTTATTCCAGAATTCTGATTTTAACACTATGGCTAAGAATTGTTAGTTTATCTTTACTTCTTAATGCAGTCATACATTTACCTGCACTGATGGTGGGTATTTTACAATGAAAGAGGAGTCAGTTTATTTATCTCTCTGCCATAATCTGTCATTATTAATATGAATAACCAGTAATCAGAGCATCGAATGGCAGTTTTGATCACTAAATATATAAATTTTGATGAAACTTTCTGTTTGGTCTATTCTGCATTATATAAGAGAAAGTGAGATTGCTTTCATGATGATGTTAAATGAAATGGTGGACGATGACCTAGTGGCTAAGTGTGTGACGCTTCCCTAAGGACTACTGGTTAGTTGCAGATTACAGATTGATGAACACCACATACTAAAACACTGCTTGCTTATTTGATTTAAATGTATGAGAAACTAGACAAATCTTCCCTCCCAATTTTGGCATACTTATTTCTCCAACATTTCAACTTGAAATTTCCACTGAGAAAGCAGCAAACATGCAAAGTGCAGTGAAAGGGAAGGTGGTGTATAGTGCAAGGGAGGAAAGCATGCCACCTTCTCAACTGAATATTTCTTGTCAAGGATCAGAGAAATAAATGACTGCTAAAAAGTTTTTAAAGCATTTATGAAAGAAAAACTCAAAGTTTAAAGTTTGTAGATTTAGCAAAGCAAGCTTGGATTCAGTACTTGGTGAAAAATAACATAGACCTTTCTTGAGTTACCAAGATGAAATTCTCCATAATTATATTCTCAAGACTTTATAACCAGATCATATCTGTACATTCAGTAACCTAGTGCCAATCACAACATATAGCACATTAATTTGGACTTTAAAACATCCTTCTTTGTATTTATTTAGTTTATCAACACTGCCAATCAATGCAGTTAACTCTTAAGAGATCTAGTCCGGATTTATATTGTTTATAAAATCAAGGGACATAACTCTGAAGTAACTTCTCTAAAATGGCTTCTTCATCAATCATGACCTACATTTTGCAGAAATAAGTAAGACCAATACCAAAGAAAATACACAGAAAATTGTATAAAGTGCACGCACAATTTTCTGAACATTCAGTAATACAAGGGCAGTAACTTTGAAAATCCTTGCATTTCATAGGGAATTCTATCGTGTATTGCCATAACCAAGATAAATAAACCTATCCGTTCACTGACTCCTTTTCACATTCAATTTTAACAAAATCACATGTCATTCAGTACATTAATTAGCTGAAAGTGACAAAACCTGCTTCAAAGTCCCAAAACCTTCACTAAAATTTCTATGTGAGAATAAGGCAGGACTTTGTCAAAAATTTCCAACCAGCTATACTTTTGCTTAAGAATTTGTTGGAAGTTGACCCAAAGTTCCTAAAAGCTGCTTCAAATTCTACACTATTAAATGTAATAATAAATTCACAGGATGCCTACAGATAAACTGGCAGGAAGTAAAGAAATGGCAATAACAAAGGCATCATTTTCAAATTTTAGTGGTGGCCGCTCAAGCTGAGAAAAAAAGTATCAAATTGTTCAAGAATCTATATCATAAACACAAAAATTCAAGCCAAAGTCAGGATATTCTCAAAATAACCTTACCTGTCCAGCTGCACAGCTTCCGCCTTGACACACCTCGTCACTTTCTTAGAATAACATACATGCTGGCTTTACACTGTACAGCAATAATTGCTATGTGGGAATTACAATTCAACCGTAACCATGGTGAAGATAGTAGAATATTTCCTTAGTGTCATCATAGTTCCTACAAGATACATCAAACAAGAAGAATCATTTAACCTCAGATACAATAAAAGAATTTAATATTAGTAATATGAACAACAAATACATACCATATTTTCCCGTATTAACGCCCCCGGGGGCGTTTATTTGAGGTAAAAAAATAAAAAATGAAAATTTTTACAAAACTTAAAAACATCGTTCAAACTAGCTGTAAAGTGTTTCTGTGTTGTTTAATCTCCCCAAAACGTAATTATTTGGCATCCAATTTAATGCAGTGTGTCTTTTATGCATTTAAATACGGTACTGTACCTCGTGTATTCCATGTCTGGCTTTTTGACACGCTCGCGACTACACATTACGTCATGACCCAAACAGCTGTGTACTCTGATAACATTTTCCTTAGTACATGCGGGTAGCTAATTGCGCAATACACAATGTCAATGGTTTGACACGCTGCTGTGCCTGCTTTTAAATTAAAAGTTCTTAAAACTGCCGAAGAAAAGGGTATATCGTAAACACATTGCTGCAAGTCAGGAAGCGTGTGCGCGAGTGTAGTAAAAACAAATCAAAAATGTATTTACCGTTTAATTTTCTGTTACGTACCGTACTTAGTACAAATGTTTTGGACTTACGGTACATGGACTGTTTAAAAGTGTGTTTAATTTTTAATACATTGGACTTTAGTACTGTAAATTACTTATTATGTGGACTTATAAAAATGAGGTAGGTGATTTTTCCCCGTTCTTGTTGATTTTTTTCCCTCCAAAATGGTCGGGGGGCGTTAATTAGAGGGGGGGCCTTAATTCGGGAAAATACGGTATATTAACTTTAACCTGTAGCCTGCTGGCTGCAAGTGATAGTGCCTTTGCGACCAGTGCAAGGTCTGCAGTGTTCACTATTCAGTCAGTAAATTTTCAGTGAACATCCCTTCGATAAATAAATGGTCTTGCCCAAATTGAATGATGGATAAATCCGTTTTAGAAATTGTTGAAATTTGTTGAATTCAACTAATTTAAAGAAGATATAGTTTATTTACTAATTGATGCTGAAGATCCATGCAGTAGTGGTCTAGCTAGTAGAGTGACGGCGGGACACATACACAACACTTCGCACAATTTCACATCACCATGGGAACAATGTCTGGATCTCTAAACCATGACCGTCATCATTTCAGTTTCCAATCATGGAAATAATGAAAGTCTCTGCTCTCAAGCCTGTCATTGAATAAGCCAAAACAGGAAAAAAACTGCAAAATCATTTTATGTTAAGAAAATTTGCTTGAATAAGAATTCACTATTGCAGAAGTGAGCAACATGAAAAAATTCTGACAGACTGGCCTGTCCTGGTAGAGGAAGGCAAACATTCATAGAAATCTGTAAGAGAGAAAATCCTGCCTGGTCCTGGCAGGCCTTGAATCTGAAAGAAAAACAAAACCTGCCCAATGTATGTTCCGTCCAAGTAAAACATGCATTAGAGGACATAGGCAGGGTATGGACCTGAAATAAATAAGAAATCCTTGCACTCCCTGATTTCCGTCTCACTCAACAAAGGAACAACTATCATCCAGCAACCCGCCGGCACAGAATTGCAGATCAGTAGCCCCCACACGCTTCCCATCTTGCAGACATATAGGCACCGGAGCCCTTCGATAGTCACGATAGCAGTCTTGATCAACAGTTAAGGGATCTGCAAAGTCTTGAAACCTGAAAGAAATATTCTGCCACCTCTGTATGTTCTGCTTTCTTAAGGCAGACCTCGGACCTGGAAAAAGAAGAAATCCTGTCCACCTCATAAAGGTTGTCCTAGGCAGGTCTTGACGCTGAAAGAAAATCCTGCCGACTGTATGTATGGACGGGACATACAGTCAGTTGTCACTGGCAGGCTGTGCACCTGAAAGAAATTAAAATCCTCACAATCCCTGATTCCCATCTCTCAAAACACAGGAATAACCTTCATCTAAATCTGCCGGCACATAATAGTAGACAGTTACTTCCACACGTAAAATCTTGCGGACATATAGGCACCGGATTGTCCTCGATGGTCACGCTAGCATGTCTCGATCAATAGTACAGGGATCTGTCAGGCCTTGGCAGCTGTAACAAAAAGCAACTCTGCCAATCTTTTGAAGCAGCACCTCCTCCTCAGCGGTCTGGAAGATTGGCAGAAAAATAACAAAAAAGAAAAAAGCTCACTCCTACCATCTTAAGAAGTAAACAAGAGCTGTCACTAATGGTGACAAATGCCCCCGCAGCACCTTGACCTTTGACCTGGTGACCCCAAAGTCAGTAGGGGTGGTGTACTCAATAAGTACTATCAGCATGTGAAGTTTGAAGGTCCTGGGTGAAATGGTTCGCATGTAAAGTGCCTTCATGCAAAAAGTTAACGTTGGCCCCTGTGACCTTGACCTTTGACCTGGTGACCCCAAAGTCAGTAGGAGTAGTGTACTCAATAAGTACTATCAGCATGTGAAGTCTGAAGGTCCTGGGTGCAGTGGTTTGCGAGTAAAGTGCCTTCATGCAAAAAGTTAATATTGGCCCCTGTGACCTTGACATGGTGATCCCAAAGTCAGTAGGGGTGGTATACTCAGTAAGTACTATCAGCATGTGAAGTTTGAAGGTCCTGGGTGCAGTGGTTCACGAGTAAAGTGCCTTCATGCAAAAAGTTAACGTTGGCCCCTGTGACCTTGACCTTTAACCTGGTGACCCCAAAGTCAGTAGGGGTGGTGTACTCAATAAGTACTATCAGCATGTGAAGTTTGAAGGTCCTGGGTGCAGTGGTTCGCGAGTAAAGTGCCTTCATGCAAAAAGTTAACGTTGTGACGAACGAACTAACGAACAAACGGATGGACAGTTGAAAACTAATATGCCTCCCTTCGGGGGCATAAAAAAAATTCCTTACCCTAACCATAATTAAATACAACATCAAGTTTAAAATTATTTAAACCAAAACTTACACCAAAATTGCTTAAAACTTCTGATTAAATTTATAATCAAAGGCCTGAAGGGCCTGAGTCGGCTAATGATTGATGTACTGACAGTATAGTCTACCAGTTTCAGTTTGTTTTTATTTTTTTTCTTAAAATTTCATAACACAGCTCGATATTTACCAAAATATTATATCCGGATACGATTACACTTTTCTCCAGTTTCAACTATTTTACAAATTGTGATGATACGAAGACATTTAGCAGCAATTGGCAGTATCTGACATTGAAGTTTACGGTTAAATTACCTCTTATTTAAATCTTTTCATAAAAAAATTTGTTTCGTTTCGTGAAAGCAGCCAAACATAGACGATCTACTTTCGATTTCAAAAACTACAAGAAAATACAATTTAATGTTTCGCCGATTTGTTTATTTCTCGAAAAATAAGAATTAAAATCATTTTTAATATCAGTAGTAACTAAACAAACCAGTAAGAGCTTCTTCTTCCGATAATTTTTCCGTTTACTGACTGCAAAATTCAACCCACGCAAAGTTATAGAAATCATACGATGCGTGTTTACGTTCAATGTGGGAGTATTAAGGCTGGTCGGCTATGTTACCTAACGCATCCAGACGATTCAGATTTTGTTTTTAAAAAAGCATTGTGTGCGTTTCTGTAATTTTATATACGTTTTTATACGCTTAGAAATTATTAGACATGCGTATTTGCATTATTTCTATACGTAATTTACGCTAATACGCATCTATTTTGGAGCCCTGTGGAACTATTTTTTGTCTTTCGCTGGATGTTACCCAAGCTTTGTAAGCCTGCGCAATTCTTTAAATGCACATTTATGCTTAATGAGTTACATTCGAGTATTGCACAATTACAAGTCATAAATATGACAGATTACATCGTATATTGGTCATAGCAAAGGGAATTGACACAACTTAACTTCATTCATGCAGTGAACTGTTTGAAGTTTGAGAAATCTAATGGAACTACATCCCTTCACGTGTTATTCGGTCCATTTAGAGAATCGCTGAACAGCAAGGACTCGTCAAAAGGCTTTCAGCCTTTAGCCGACTCAAAAACTAAGTGGGTCACAATAGTGCTAGATTGCCTGACCATGCTTCACATCTAAAAGGTAATATAACTGGAGTGTAACCAAGGTTTTTTCTGTGACCTAGTTTTTGACCTTAAATGGTTTAGTTTCCAACTGAACCTTCCACTTAACATAATATCTGGTAACTTTAAACACAAGATGGCCTAGTTGAACTTAAATTTAATTCAATTCCAAAAATGATCAAGTTTCTGTTTTGACCTTTAGACTGGTAGAAAATATCTCTACTATTGCGTTTACATGGGATTTCTATCCAATACCATCTTTTAAGGTTTCTTTTTACCCGAGAAAACAAAGCTTGTATATTGACTTCATTTCTGACAGGCTTTCTGCAAGATAGGTAGAAGACGTCTATGGTACTAACATGGATTTTTTACAATTTGACCTATTTACCTACTTTATGGCTGAAGACAAAGTAAATACATTGTACTCTGTATCTGTTTTTAAAAAAAATAATTTGATTTGGTTTTCTATTAATAGGACAGGAAAACAATGTGAAACTACACTATTAAAACTTACTAAGAGCCAATGACTCATGGATTATTGGATCAATCTTGCCAATTATTATCTTGTACTCTGTATTATGTTCTATAAGATTGTTCAAGGGCCATAACTCTTGGTTCACTACAGCAATCATGTCAATAATTATATGCAGCTATAAACATTATATATAAAGTTGTGTATGTTTACATGGCATAAAAGGTTGTTCATGAAAATGGCTGCAGTAGTCTTAACATGAAGTATGGTAACTTACCAGAACTCTGGTTTTACAAAAATGATCTTGACAAAATTCTTATCACAAACAACATTCTAGGATATGTAATATGTAACCTTGGTGAGTTTGGAACAATTTTGTCTACTATTAAACTTGAACAACATACCTTCTATTATCTAATTACAAATATCTTAAAATTCTGATCCGCTTCACAAAAAAATGCCCATAGGATTAAATGTTGAAGAAAGTAAGATCAAGTCTTGCATCCATTCATCTCATTTACCTTGTCACTTAAACTTTCCGTATTATATCAACTGACCTTGCCAATTTACCTTACAAAATTATTCCTTAAACAGACATTGCAAATGCCAATGAATTTTAAAACATAATTCATTTCAGTTAATTTAATTCACAAAAGAAACTTTTAAACATAAAATGCCAAAGTTTTAATATAACAGTATAATATTTCATTGTATTTGCCAGAAATATGACTTTAATATTGCATTATGTCACAAAAGACATTTGACCTATTATCCATTAAAGCCTTGATACAGCAACTTTCTATCTTAGCTATCTTAATAATTTTTTTTCTTGGCCTAGTAACCCCGTAACCTAGTTAGTATTAATGAACCCTGTTTAAATGAAATGCACCATATTAACCAAAATGAATCAACTGAGAAATGTAAAATACTAAAAAATAGCAACCAACACTTCACTTAAGTGAACCTTGTCAAACAATGCCAGAAATACCAACAGAGTAGATTAGTCACAATATATACCCTTCAAATTGATCTATATTTTATACAATACACTTCTTAATAGTTTTAAATTTTGCAATTTTGATTTATTCTCAAGGGCCATAACTCTAGAAAACTTGTCCCGACTAGCAAATTATCAGGAATGACCTAGAAATATCTGGTACGCATGAGATCAAAGAACAAGAGATGTCCCTAAGACATTAATGCTCGACTATTTGAATCAGGAATATTATCCTAATTTTTAAAATACCTATAGAGTTGAATGCAATATGAACTTAAACCAGGAATTACTTAGTCCAAGGGTGGGGGGGGGGGGGGGAGCATAATTTGGTTAAAATGAATGTTAAGAGTTATGGGACTTGATGCTATCATGTATTTTTATAACCTAGTCACTTGAAAAGTTTCAATATTAAATAACTGAAAATAATGCTCTCTTACAATAATATTTAGACAAGAGCACCGCCTTGCGGGTGCTGACGCTCATCTGATTTTTTTGTATAATAGAAATATTGTCCTACCCATGATTTTCTAAGTCTAAAAAGGGCCATCATTCTTGCAAAAAGCAGGATAGAGTTATGTTTCTTGATGTACAGTGTCCACTTATGATTGTGAAAAACTGTTGCAAGTTTTAAAGCAATAGCTTTGATAGTTTATGAGAAAAGTTGCCTTAAACATAATACTCAACCAAGAAAATGATTTTCTAAGTCCAAAAGGGGCAATAATTATTGCAAAAAGCAGGATGGAGTTATGTTGCTTGCTGTACCGGGTCAGCTTATGATGGTGAACAAGTGTTGCAAGTTTCAAAGCAATAGCTTTGATAGTTTAAGAGAAAAAGTTGACCTAAACATAAAACTTAACCAAGAAATCTGATATTTTCTAAGTCCAAAAGGGGCCATAAATCTTGCAAAAAATAGGATGGAGTTATGTTTCTTGCTGTACAGGGTCAGCTTATGATGGTGAACAAGTGTTGCAAGTTTTAAAGCAATAGCTTTGATAGTTTAGGATAAAAGCTGACCTAAACATAAAACTTAACCAAGAAAACTGATTTTCTAAGTCCAAAAGGGGCAATAATTCTTGCAAAAAGCAAGATGGAGTTATGTTTCTTGATGTACAGGGTCTGCTTATGATGGTGAACAAGTATTCCAAGTTTCAAAGCAATAGCTTTGATAGTTTAGGAGAAAAGTTGACCTAAACATAAAACTTAACCAAGAAATCTGATATTTTCTAAGTACAAAAGGGGCCATAAATCTTGCAAAAAGCAAGATAGAGTTATGTTTCTTGCTATACAGGGTCAGCTTATGATGGTGAACAAGTCTTCCAAGTTTCAAAGCAATAGCTTTGATAGTTTAGGAGAAAAGCTGACCTAAACATAAAACTTAACCAGGCAACGCCGACGCCGACGCCGACAACCGCTCAAGTGATGACAATAACTCATCATTTTTTTTCAAAAAATCAGATGAGCTAAAAACAACCATTATGATGCAGATTTTAAAAGCTTTAAGTTTTGCTTTCTTACATTTACTAAGAAAGGATTGTATCAAACATGGAAAAATCATACAACTTTAATTGTTTTGAATTACTTTCTATGGTTGGCTTAAACTGTAAGAGTTACATTAATGTTAACTTGATAGGTCCCATATTTCCATAATGATTAACTTATAATCTTCTAGTTTAAACAGCACTGCAATCAGAAGTGGCTAAATATTGAAAGACTGAAAGACTTCGGTCAAGAAGAGCAACAGGTAGATGACTGGAAGTTATACAGCCTGTGAGAAGGAAAGAAAGGTAGCTGGCTGTATACAACTATACATTGTAGCAGCTTTGGCTAGTTTGGTGGATGAAATATACAACCCAGTAGCACACAGGAGAGCAAGTTAAATATAAAGTATAGACCATTAGAAATATACTACCAATAAGACCCTACAGAATAGATGGGCATATAGGAATATATAGGGTAGGCTATAAGAAGCAAAGAATGTTAAATGCTCCCCAGAAGAAACATGGGCTGGCTGGCAGTATGCAGCATCTCTCTCGGTAGCAGCTTCGGCTAGCTTCATGGATGAAATATACAACCTGGCAGCACATGTGAGAGCTAGAATGGATATAATATTGGTCCTAATGGCAGTAAGCAGGAAGTAATATATACCCTAGTAGCATCATGGAGGGACACCATGGGATAGCTAACTAGAGTTAGGTGGATGTGAATATAAAGTAAGCAGGAAGAAATATATACCCTAGTAGCATCATGGTGGGACACCATGGGATAGCTAACTAGAGTTAGGTGGATAAGATAGCAAGCAGAACGAAATATATACCCTAGCAGCATCATGGAGGGATGCCATGGGATAGCTAACTAGAGTTAGGTAAATGTGACAGTAAGCAGAAAGAAATATATACCCTAGTAGCATCATGGAAGGACACCATGGCATAGCTAGAGAGTTAGGTGGATATGATAGTTAGCTTGAAGAAATATACCCTAGTAGCATCATGGAGGCAGCACCATGGGATAGCTGGCTAGAGTTTGGTGGATATGATAGAGAGTAGGAAGAAATATATACCCTAATAGCATCATGGGGAACACCATGGGATAGCTAGCTAGAGTTAGGTGGATATCATAGTGAAATAGGATAGGAAAAGAAGTTAGATGGGAAAGTTAGCTAAATGCAGATACAAGCACAGCGAACAAGCTGCTTTGATAGAAAAGCAACAGAGTAGAATGAAGAAAATTTACCTTTTCTTTCAGTCTTTAAATACAGAGCTTTTTTCAAAATAGTACAATAAAAAATTCCTGTGCTCAAAAGTTATTTCACTCACATTTAACAAAATATATGGAAAACTACTTACAGTAACCAGTGCTTAAGCTTATGCTAAGGGGGGTGCATTTGAGGTAATGAAAGCACATTTCATTACCTCTCAAAAATTATCTATTGGTACCAAATATGCTATAGTAGGCTTCCACATGATGTTTTTTCACATTTTTTCCAATTTTTAAGCATATTCATTTTAAAGACTTAAACTGTTGCAAAATTGACCTCTCATTTTTTTCTTTATGTTGTAAAATATTTCAAATTTGCACTTAAATGGCTATTCTCATATCATTATAATATCATGTAACACCAGTGTTGTTTTTTTTCTGGCCAATTTGGGGCCTAAATTGGGCCCCAATCTCAATGGCAAATAGAATGTTTTTTTTTTTCCAATTTCAAAGCTAAAATTCCCAAAGTTAAATTTTTCTCACTTTTTTTTTTAAGTTTATCAAACAAGACTGTAAATTTGAAACCTTGAAATACAAGACAGGTGCTTGCTTATAATGCATTATGATAAATTTATGACCATTATTTTCTTAAGTGTGACATTTTAATAGAAAATATGACTTAGTTGTTTTACTATGCATATTTCCCAATGGTAAAGGCCCCTATGTGACCTTTGATCTCACACCTGTAGTGACCTTGACCTTGAATTTCCCAATCATTATAAGACAAAACTTTGAGTGCAAAGCCAATCTTAGAATTTTATTAGAAGTCATATTTTATTTCTAGCTCAATATTTACAAGCACGAATTAGTGAAATGTTGGTCTCCATTTCATAGTACAATTTTCACATTGATGCATATTGCTGAAGTTAGCAGACTAAGATGAATAATTTCCAAAATACTGAAATTCTGTCAAAAAAAATTACATGCTACTTTTCACAGAGTATGTAAAAGCTATATAAATGTATAAAAGGATATTTGTAACATTTTAAAGAAGTAAAGACCTGAACATTTGCTTTGCTTATCCCGTATGTCAAGTGCTGGACTCATGCAGCTATAATGTTGCTCAATGCATTTTAAGTTTCCGAAAGATGTTATGATTTTAATTTTTCATAGATTTTTATACAAACACTTTCACTGCAAAGACAGAAATGCTCTATCAAAAACTTTTCTATCTTAAAAATCTTTCAGCTGTTACTGACAGGAATGTGTCATACAAATATATGTTTGAATTTCTATAATTATATGCTTTGAATTTAATAAAAACAAAACTTGTCAAAGAAAGGTATAATTGTATCAATTTATTTTATTTATCTGTTAAATTTTCAAAATAGTAGTTCCAAAGAAAAGACTTCATTACCTACAAATTTAAGAATCATGCAATGTCTGTGAAAGAATACCATTCAAAATAAAGTTTGTTCTTAGAGTAAGCATTAACAAAAATATGCATTTCCCCTTATCATCCCCTTTGCATAAAACTTTTAAAAATCTGTATACATCCTCAATCTAAACTATTACTTCCTGAATATTTAATAACAACACAGTATTTACCCTAAGAGGTACCAAATGTTTAAAGACTCTATAGTTCTCACTCAGTTTTATTAGACTCTATAGTTCTCACTCAGTTTTAATAAAACTGAGTGAGAACTATAGAGTATTTAATAACAAACAAGGATAAGGATAAGGTAGATAGGACATATTTTTTTTTCCAATTTGAATGAAACTATATAAACTGTCTTGAATAAATATAGAATACATTTGTATGTGGTAAATAGGGTAGGTAGGCTACTGGGAAATTGACCATACCTAAATCCTGAAATACAGTAGTTCAATATTAGTCAGCAGCTAATATTTCTTAACCCAGTGTGTGCTATTCCAAACAGCTATTAAGCTTTACATCATATGAAAATTGTTTGACACTTAAGTTGTTCTGGCATTAATCCATAGCAAGCTGTTTGAACCAGCTACACCTGTTTTTGAAAGATATCAACACCATAAGAATGTTTGACTCAACTGGGAGAAATCACAGTGACATTTTTTAAATTGTGTTTATCAGCTGAAAAACGACCTGTAATAATTATATTTCACATCTTGACCTAGAAAAGAATGAAGGTCTCTTTAAATGCAGATACATGAACCAGCAGCCATTCCACCTATTTCCCTTGTCAATGACTTTTTTCAGTGTTTTTTTTAAAGATGATCTATACCTTTGCCTTTGGAATGTTTTGTGGCATTTTGGTCAAAAGTGTATTGATTTTCTACTTAATCATCTAATATTGGTAACAAAAAAAAAACCAACATTATCTAACATACATATGTTTCATTACAATTTCCCAATATAGCTGTAAAAGCAGTTGAAAGATTACAAATGCCTTTGAAATGAATGACATTGTCCTTAAATGCAATTTAAACCTGAACCGGAAGCACCTTCCCCCTCTTCTGATGTAATATATTATGTAAAGAAATTTGACAAAAAGTATTAAATATTCTAATACCACTAGAGCCCTTTTCATGTTATTTGAAGAATCCAGTCCCTTTTAAATAAAATTCTTTTAACTTGTACCGGTATGTAGCCAAAAATAAATTGATTCTGACACTTTGGTTTATCCATAAATCTTTAACCAATACCTCTTTGCGAGGGCTTAGAGTGAAACTAGTCTAAGTGTATACAGAAATAGAAGCAGATAGACTAGTTTCGCTCTGAGCCCTCGTAAACTGCTAGTTTATCTTGGGTAATTATTGATCAGAAACTGTTTGTTTTCTACTTTTAGTACCAGTGACCTGACTCCAGTAGGCTTTAATACAAACTGTATAAACTTGCTATAGACAGTCTGGTGACAAAATGCTGTTTTAGTATTAAATGGTCACCTTGACCTCATTTGACCTGGAGACTCCCAGTCTTAAGCCTCTTCTCCTCAAAAGCTTTCTATAAAGTTTCATTGCAATATCTATAATTCATAATTTCAAACTTGCTACACACCATGTTTGGTGACAACTAAATTACTGACCTGAAACCCCATTTGATGCAGTTAACTTGGCCCCAATGTTTTAACCAAATTCAATTACCACAATTGGCAGAAAACTGTACAGTGACCCCAACTGCCTCAATACTATCCCAAGCTAGGGCTAAACATAAGTTTAAATATAGTGAATAAATATCAATTTGAACTACAACCCAGATGGCCATGCTTGTCAGCCCACATTACTACCTTGCTAGCACCCAAACTTGGTAACCAGGATTTTTAAAATTGCACCATGTGATAATGATTCATTGAAATCCCTGGAAATCTTGTAAGTTATTTCTGTATGAACAGTCTGGAGTAAAAGTGCGATTGTCTGTGACCTAATCTTAAAGGGACAGAACTGACTCTCAACATACCTTCTCATTATGCTTAACTTTTGTTAAAAGTTTCATTGGAATCCAATGAATAGTTTAAAAGTCTAAATACAGCTGAGACACAAAATAAGTACTACAGTACTTTAAATGTGTAATACTGGAGACCTTGAGATTTGATGTACTGACCTCAGACTGACTGTTTTCCATAACATAACATCATGCTGAACATTTCATTTAAATTACACTAAATGTTTTGGAGAAACTAACAGAGTGATTATTAGAGATGGTACATTATACTAAATTTGACTTGGAACTTTATGCAAAAGAGGCAAGCATAGTGCAAGGTGCATGCTGGGATGCTGAACAATGCAGGAGAACAGTGCAAGGGAAGGATGCAAAGGAAATGATGAACATAAAGTCCCATATCAAAATTGTAGTATAATAAACACTCAGTAATGATAAAAGATAATGTAACAGCAGATGTATATTATTCAAAAAGCCTGCCTCCAATTGTACCAAGTTATTGAATTTTTTAAAAAATATGATTTTTATTGAAGCTTTACAGAACAAGAGCAATTTAACAAGGCAGTCTGAAAGACAGCTAAATCCCCCGCCACTGTTATGGATAGTGAAAGGGTAAACTTTTGACCTTTAGCTGTGACCTTGACCTTGAACTAATATGGCTGACTCATGAATTCTGCACAACGTCTTGATGAGGTGATCATTTGACCCAAGTTTCATGAAAATCCTTCAAGGGGTTTAGGAGATACAGAGCTAAAACCTTTGACCTTGAGCTGTGACCTTGACCTTGAGTTGACATGGCTGACTCATAAGCTCTTGATGAGGTGATCATTTGAACAAAGTTTGATGAAAATCCTTTAAGGGGTTTAGGAGATACAGAGTGGACTCAAAATGGAAGGCTCAAACCTTTGACCCTCAGTTGTGAACTTGACCTTGAGCCAGCATGGCTGACTCATGGGTTCTGCACATTCTCTTGATGAGGTGATCATTTGACCCAAGTTTGATGAAAATCCTTCAGGGGGTTTACGAGATATAGAGCGGACACGAAATGGAAGGCTCAAACCTTTGACCTTAAGTTGTGACCTTGACCTTGAGCCGACATGGCTGACTCATGAGTTCTGCATATTGTCTTGATGAGGTGATCATTTAATCCAAGTTTCATAATTATCCTTCAAGAGGTTTAAGAGATACAGAGCGGACAAGAAATGGTAGGCTCAAACCTGACCTTGAGTTGTGACCTTGACCTTGAGCCAACATGGCTGACTCATAGGTTCTGCACATTGTCTTGATGAGGTGATCATTTGATTTAAGTTTCATGATTATCCTTCAAGGGGTTTAGGAGATACAGAGCGGACACAAAATGGAAGGCTCAAACCTTTGACCTTGAGTTGTGACCTTGACCTTGAACCGACATGACTGACTCATGGGTTCTGCACATCATCTTGATGAGGTGATCATTTGACCCATGACGAAATAGTGGTTGAGACCTGATATGGTTTTCCCAACTTTTAGGGGATACTGGTTCAAATCTATTGTAAACCAAGTTGACTATTAAGAGGATACTGGTTTAGACCTGATATGTTTTCCCAATTAACTTTCATAGGATACTGGTTCAAATATAGTGTAAACCAATTTGAATATTGAGAGGACATTGGTCAAAACCTAACATGGTTTTCCCAATTAGCGTTTAAAGGATATTGGTTCACATCTATTGTAAACCAAGCTGACTAATGACATGAGTGGTTGAGACCTGACCTGGTTTTCCCCAATTAACTTTTAGAAGATACTGGTTCAAATTTATTGTAAACCAAGTTGACTATTGACAGAAGACTGGTTTAGACCTGATGTGGTTTTCCCAATTAAGTTTTGGATGATACTAGTTTAGATTTAGTGCAAATCAAAATACTAGTAATGTCTAAATCTATTGAGAAGATATTTGTTCACAACATAGATATGTTTTTCAAAATTAATATTTTAGAGTACACTGGTTCAGATCTATGCAAATCAAGACAAGTCTATTGAGAGGATATTGGTTTAGAACAATGATTTTTTCCCCAATTAATTCATTGATAGGATACTGGTTAATTTCTCTGGGGAATTAAAATGCTGCAATATGCTTTCCAGATAACCATTTTCATAGTACAATAATACCTTTTTACTTAACAACAAACTTGAGCATATAATCAGCATATACAAAAATTATGCAAAATGAATGAGTTATGGCCCTTTTAATGGTTACCACATCCAAATGTATCATTATCTATAGTAAATCAAACTGTTTAATGTGTTGACAATCTTCAAATATATAGCCTACATAAACAAATACCTGCAAATTAAAGTATTAAAACAGCAAAACCATACAAACCACTTATCTCCCCTTTTTATGTGACAAACGAAATGATGGCCCATGGTGCAAAGACATTGAACCATAAATGAATTTAAGGATATGTACAGTTTCATCTCCCCTTTTTGTACTTTATAAGTTTGTGATGGCAATGTACTAAACATAACTCAATTACACTGAATATATTGACAGATGGCAATGAGAAGAAATGCAATGTGCAAGAACCATAACTCTGAATTGATTATTTACAAGTTTATCTTCTCCTCTTACATTTATTTTTACAAATTCTTATTGCATTCATACAATTATTTTATATAAGTACTGGTATCTAGGATGAAACTAGAATTTTCAAGCCAAAAGGGCACAATAATTATTTGTTGAGACAAAAAATATAATACACCAATTTAAAACAAGAGGACCATGATGGTCCTGAATCGCTCACCTCTTCCCACATGACCCAGTTTTGAGTATGACGTCGTTTTTTCTATTATTTGACATAGTGACCTAGTTTTTGAGCTCATGTGACCCAGTTTTGAACTTAACCTAGATATTATCAAGATAAAAATTCTGACCAATTTTCATGAAGATTCATTGAAAAATATGGTCTCCAGAGAGGTCACAAGGTTTTTCTATTATTTGACCTATTGACCTAGTTTTCGAAGGTACGTGACCCTGTTTTGAACTTTACCTAGATATCATCAAGGTGAACATTCTCACTAATTTTCATGAAGATCTCATGAAAAATATAGCCTCTAGAGAGGTCACAAGGTTTTTTCTATTTTTATACCTACTGGCCTAGTTTTTGACCACACATGACCCAGTTTCGAAACTGACCTAGATATCATCAAGGTGAACATTCAGATCAATTTTCATGAATATCCATTGAAAAATATGGCCTCTAGAGAGGTCAAAAGATTTTAATAATTTTAGACCTACTGACCTAGTTTTTGACTGCAGTTGACTCAGTTTCAAACTTGACCTAGATATCATCAAGATAAACATTCAGACCAACTTTCATACAGATCCCATGAAAAGTATGGTCTCTAGAGAGGTCACAAGGTTTTCTATTATTTGACCTACTGACCTAGTTTTTTATGGCAAGTGACCCAGTTTCAAACTTGACCTAGATATCATCAAGGTGAACATTCTGACCAATTTTTATGGAGATCCATTCACAAGTATGGCCTCTAGAGAGGTCACAAGGTTTTTCTATTTTTAGACCTACTGACCTAGTTTTTCACCGCACATGACCCTGTTTCGAACTTGACCTAGATATCATCAAGATGAACATTTAGACCAATTTTCATACAGATCCAATGAAAAATATGGCCTTTAGAGAGGTCACAAGGTTTTTCTATTATTTGACCTACTGACCTAGTTTTTGATGGCACGTGACCCACTTTCAAACTTGACCGAGATATCATCAAGATAAACATTCAGATTAACTTTCATACAGATCCCATGAAAAATATGGCCTCTAGAGAGTTCACAAGGTTTTTCTATTATTTGACCTACTGACCTAGTTTTTGACGGCACGTGACCCACTTTCAAACCTGACCTAGATATCTTCAAGGTAAACATTCTGACCAATTTTCATGAAGATGTCATGAAATATATGGCCTCTAGAGAGGTCACAAGGTTTTTCTATTTTTAGACCTACTGACCTAGTTTTTGATAGCACGAGACCCAGTTTTCATGAAGATCTTGTGAAATATATGGCCTCTAGAGAGGTCACAAGGTTTTTCTATTTTTAGACCTACTGACCTAGTTTTTGATGGCACGTAACCTAGTTTCGAACTTGACCTAGATATCATCAAGATGAACATTCTGACCAACTTTCATAAAGATCCCATGAAAAATGTGACCTGTAGAGTGGTCACAAGCAAAAGTTTACGGACGCACGGACGGACGATGGACACCGCGCGATCACAAAAGCTCACCTTGTCACTTTGTGACAGGTGAGCTAAAAAGGATTGCTCCTTGCATGTCAGTTACAGCTCGGAAAAAAATCTAACATAACCTCTGACTACTCTGTTAATGAAACCTTGACCTTTGAGATAGACACCTGCATCTTACTCAAAACACTGTTTCACTGTAGCAAACAGTTATGGCCCTGATAAGACCTTACATGACCTTTAACTCCTAAATGTGACAAGACCTGACAAGACCTTTAACCCCTAAATGTGACCTTGACCTTCAAGAAATATTTATGCCAAATAATATGAAGACTGATCCATGCATGTCAATGTTGCAGTTTGGACATGCTGTATTCCCTCTGATCCCTAAGTGTGACCATAACCTTTGAATTAGGAGCCTGCAGCTTGTGCTCTACAGGCAAAAAAATCTGATAACTATTAAAAAATACTACATGCATGCATGTCAAAGGTATCACCCACATGAAATTGGATAGACATAAGACCTAGCAAATAACCATGGATTTAACAGAAAACTGGTTCAAGCCTAATACAACATTGCTTTATCAGAAAAAAATTACTCCGCCAAATCACTCTGAGGAAAATCCAGAAAATTTATCAGAAAAAAAAAAACAATCTGAATAAAAATACAAGTCTAAAAAAGCAAAACTCTAATTAAAACATTTTTTTTTAAATTTATTTACCTTACTTCCTTGCTTTTTGCCTTTTCCGACTGTTTGCTGAATGAACATGCACTCTCAACAAGCATCACATGATTTGCATTGGTTAGCTGCAGAATAAAAGAAATACAGTAGTAAATAAATTTTTGCTATAATGTTCTATACAAAATTAGCAATCTTCTGAGAGCTGTAACAGTCATAGCCAGGCCCATTTAAAACAAGAGCTGTCACAGGAGACAACGCTCTCGACTATTCCGATGCTGGATAGTGAAAAAGGGCACATCTGAGGCAGTCACTGGAGTGTTTAATGACCCCAATGGTGAATGAAGATATTGCACAATAGCTGTCAAAAATATTAACAAGCAAATTCAATGAATTGGTATCCCCTGCCAAAAGGGTTTGTGGTGAGAAACGGCAAAAAAAATATATCCAGCAAAAATATGTTGCTAAGAGGAAAATAATTTCATTAGTCAAAATCAATTTAACAGAAAACGAATGTTTAAAGTGTACATAATAAATGTATGCTACATCTGATACTGATATCTGTCAAGATGATGTATAAACAATATTGTACAGTATATACAATATGATATAACAAAGCGCTTGGATTAAAATTTATATAAAACCCTACAGTTGTTTTCATTTGGAATTTTTTGGCCTATTATAAAAAAGTTATCATCAGAGTTATTTATAGTAACAACAAAGTGAAATTAATCCTAAAAAGTTGGGTTTTTTTAACTAGAAATGTGTCCATGGGATACAGAGGCCCCCACTACATGACAAAGGACACAGATCAACTTTGGGAAAACAATGCGCGTGACAAAACATTAAAATGACAATTTTTTACTAGGTCAGGGGCCATAACTACTACATGACTGAATGAATCCGGATGCGAAACCCAGGTGCACAACTGCACATGCTGACCAACATTACCGTAAACTTTGGTGACTCTAGGTCAAATACTTTTGGAGCTACGCGCGACACAACATTAAAATGACCAATTTTTTACTAAGTCAGGGGCCATAACTCCTACACGACTGAATAAATCCGGACGCGAAACCCCAGGTCACAACTACACATGCTGACGAACATTCCTGTCAAGTTTTGTGACTCTAGGTCAAATACTTTTGGAGCTAGAAGCAACACAACACTAAAATGACTAATTTTTACAAAGTCAGGGGCCATAACTCCCACACAACTCAATGAATCCAGACGCAAACCCCCAGATGCACAACTACACATGGTGACCAACATTCCTGTAAAGTTTTGTGACTCTATGTCAAATACTTTTGGAGCTAGGTGCGACAACATTCTCGGAAGGACGGACGGACGGAGGACAGACGGACAAGGGCAAATCTATATGCGCCCCCCGCCCCCCAAAGTGGGGGCATAAAAATTCTATATAATGTAAGTCCACAAGAAACTCTTTACCAGGTAGAGATAGATCAAAATACACCTAAAGATTGGATGCAACATGCATGTTGTACCACAGAAAAGTGGTCACGATTTTTCCCTACGGCCAGTAATAAAAAAGTTACAATATAATCTATTTAGAGTAATAAGGGTGCCTCATGGTGGTGAACATTTGTGCCAAGTTACATCAAAATCCCTCCATCAATGAAGAAGAAATGCTCTGGACAAAGTCATTCTTGAATTTGACCTTTGACCTCTAAGTATGACCTTGGCCTTAGACCCAGGGACCTGGTTCTTGCGCATGACAATTTGTCTCATGGTGGTGAACATTTGTGCCAAGTTACATTAAAATCCCTTGATGCATAAAGAAGAAATGCTCCTGACAAAGTAATGCTTGAATTTGACCTTTGAACTCTTAATTGTGACCTGGACCTTAGACCTAGGGAACTGGTTCTTGCGCATGATACTCTGTCTCTTGATGGTGAACATTTGTGCCAAGTTATATCAAAATCCCTCCATGCATGAAGAAGAAATGCTCCAGACAAAGTTCTCATTCTTGTATCCTTTGACCTCCAAGTGTGACCTTGACCTTAGACCTAGGGACCTGGTTCTTGCGCATGACAGTCAGTCTGATGATGATGAACAATTGTGCCAAGTTACATCAAAATCCCTCAATGCATGAAGAAGAAATGCTCCGGACAAAGTTTTCATTCTTGTATCCTTTGACCTCTAAGTGTGACCTTGACCTTATACCTAGGGACCTGGTACTTGCACATGACATTCTGTCTCATGATGGTGAACAATTTTGGCAAGTTTCAGCAAAATCCCTCAATGCATGCAGAAGATATGCTCCGGACAAAGTCTTGGACGCCACCCGCCTGGGACATTCCCATAATACATCCTGTTTTTCAAATGGGCGTATAAAAAGGAATGGAAAAAAATAGGGGGGGGGGGGGGGGGGGGGAATTGTGGGTATACAACTTTACATGTTTAGAATAATAAATGCTCATGGGCAATAACTCTGAAGTTACTGAAGAAATCACGATGGAATTGATTGTGCACAACCACATTATGGTAATCTGAATTCAATTTAAGTTTCATAGTTCTAGGTCAAATATATCACAAGGTATGAAGCAGAAATTGCCATATTTATAGTACCCTATATAGTTAACACTAGAAATTTCTAAGGGCCATATCTCTAATGTTACTTGGGCAATCTGACTGAAACTTGACGGGCCACATAACCTCATAGTGGCAAACATGTATATGAAGTTTTATTTGAATATTCCTAACCACTTCCTAGATATGGCTCCGGACAGATGGTCGGACGGACAACGCCAAAACTATATCGGATCCTTCTGACTTCATTGGGGGATAATAAGTAAGATAAAGATAAAGTGTATCAAAACACTAAATAAGAATAATTCTAAGCAAAAAGAAGATGTAATTCATAAAATATTGGTGCAACAGTTATGCACCTTGTGTCAGATGGTGTGTGTGATGATGTGGAACAACTACTTCAAGTTTGAATCAAATCAATTTACTTACAACTGAGATATAGTGAAAATGCATTAAAATTAATTCAAAGTAAACGGGGGCATAATTCATGAAAAATTGTTGCCAGAGTTATGCACCTCATGCCATATGAGGTAGGCGATAAGGTGGAACAACTATTTTAAGTTTGAATCAAATCCATTTAGTAATGACTGAAATAGAGTGCAAGTGCATCAAAACTTTAACCTGAAATTCTAAGTAAAAGGGGAGATAATTCATGAAATATTGGTGCAAGAGTTATGGCTCTGGTGTCATATGATTTGAATGATGATGTTGAACAACTATTTCAAGTTTGAATCAAATCCATTTAGTCAAAACCGAGATAGAGTGAAAGTGCACCAAAACTTTAACCTAAAATTTCAAGTAAAAAGGGGGCATAATTCATGACAATTGGTGCCAGAGTTATGCACCTTGTGTCATATGATGTGGGTGATGATGTGCAACAACTTATTTTAAATCTGAATCAGTTCCATACAGTAATAACTGAGATAGAGTGAACGTGCACCAAAACTTTAACCTGAAATTCTAAGTAAAAAGGGGGATAATTCATGAAATATTGATGCAAGAGTTATGGCCCTTATGCCAGATGATGTGGGTGATGATGAGGAGCAAATCCATCAAGAAATTACAGAGATAAGGAGAAATAAGAGAAATCGTAAAAAAAACTTTAACCAAGGTGGGGACGCGGAAAGACGCCAACACTGACGCCGGTGTGAGTAGGATAGCTCTCCATAATAATACTTCGTCTAGTCAAGCTTAAAAGGATTACCAGAGATTTTTTGTCTGACAGGTCATCACTACCGGATATAACTGACAGCTAAAATGTGGTTATGAACACATGTGTAATTACTTTGGTTTGTTTACATTTCTTTAAAAGCAAAAAATCTCCTTGAAAATGCTACCAAAATGGCAAGTATAGGTCCACAATGAAATAAAAACAGGACCTGGCTTTCATAAAACATGAAGATACCAATTCAACTGGGAAACAAGAGCTGTCGGCAAGACAGCCGCTGTGCTCTTACCTATTCGGATTGTTGTCCCAGAAGCAGGAATATTACCGTATTTGATTAAAATATCTACAGAGTTTAAATCCAGTATCTGCATTACTTTTGGAGATAGTAACTTGCATGCAAAACTTGAACCAGAAGTTTTCTAAGTCCAAAAAGGGGTATAATTTGCCAAAATATGTGTCAGAGTTATGGGACTTGATGCAATCAACTAGTTTTATAACCCTGAAGACACATGTGAAGTCTGAAGTTAATATCTCTTTCTGCATTTGTTTTGCATGCAGAGAGAAACTTGAACACAAAACTTTAACTACAGTTTTTAAATCAAAATGGGCATGTGCCCAAAATACATGTCAGAGTTGTGGGACCTGACCCAGCAAGGTTGGTAATTGATCTAGAAAATTAAAAAAAAGTAAGTTTCAAATCCCTTCAAGTAACAGGTGTAATATTATGTACTTGCATGCAAAACTTTAAGCAGGATTTTCTAAGTCCGAAAGTGGGCATAATTTGGCCAAAATTCATGTCAGAGTTATTGTTCTTGATGCTATGAACAAATTTTATAACCCAAAAGACACATGAAGTTTCATTTCAGTATCTGCATTTGTTCTGCAGAGAGTAACTTACATGCAAACCTTCAACCAGAATGTTCTAAGTCCAAAAGGGGCATAATTTGCCCAATATACATGTCAGAGTTATAGGACTTGACCCAGTGATGGTAATTGACCTAGAAAAAGAAAAAGTAAATTTCAAAGCTATATGCCTTAAATGATAGCCTATGTACTTACATGCAAAACTTAAACCAGGATTTTCTAAGTCCAAAATGGGGCATAATTTGGCCAAAATGCATGGGACTTGGTGCTATCACCTAGGTTCATAACCATGAAGACACATGAAGTTTAAATTAAATATCTGCATTAGTTTTGGAGATTATAGTAACTTGCATGTAAAACTTTAACCAGGATTTTCCAAGTCCAAAAGGGGGCATAATTTGGCCAAAATGCATGGGACTTGGTGCTATCACCTAGGTTCATAACCCTGAAGACACATGTGAAGTTTAAATTAAATATCTGCATTAGTTTTGGAGATAGTACCTTGCACATAAAACTTTTAACCAGAGTTATTCAAGTCCCACGATATCAAGTGTGCACAACCACATTATGGTGATCTGAATTCAATTTAAGTTTCATAGTTCTAGGACAAATATATCAAGAGTTATGAACTTATAATGAAGCAGAGATTGCAATATATATATTACCCTATTTAGTTAACACTAGAAATTTCAAAGGGCCACAACTCTGGTGTTACTTGGGCAATCTGCCTGAAACTTGACGGGCCGCATATCCTCATATATTAATTCTTTTTTAATATTCCCAACCAATTTTTTAGATATGGCTCCGGACAGACAGACAACGCCAAAACTATAATTCCCTCCGACTTTGTTCGGGGATAATAGCTGAGCTAGAGTGAAAGTACATCAAAATTTTAACCTGAAATTTTAAGTCAAAAGGGGGGACAATTCATGAAATGTTGGAGCAAGAGTTATGGCCCTTAAGCCAGATGATGTGGCTCATGGTGAGGAATAAGTATTTTAAGTTTAAAGCAAATCCATCAAGTAATTAGAGAGATAAGGTGAAAAAAGAGAAAGTGTAAAAAGACTTTTTAAACTAAGGTGGGGATGTGGAAAGACGCCAATGCTGGGATGAGTAGGATAGCTCTCTTTATACTTCATATAGTTGAGCTACACATGGAGGATTCTTCCTTTCCGCCATTATACGACTGGTCTAAAACTGCTGCTTGATTACCTATTTAGTTAATTATTGTACATTAATACAGGAGCTGTCATTTGTGCAGAAGCTCATTTTTTTAAAATATCAAATAGAAGAAAAACAAATATATGTCTAGGAAACTGATGCATTTAGATTGTTTAAACTTAGCTAGCTTTAAATAAAACTGAACAAAATTGTAACATTTGACTTTTTTACATACCATTTCTAGAAAACTCGCATACAGATTCTGTCCAAACTAATCTACATGTAGACTCCTTTCAAGAATGAAAATGTCTTGGCTTTCACTGGGGGCCCGAGGTTAGTTCTGGTTCCCATTCTGACAGCTACTGTAAGTTCACAGAGTCAATTGGAATGTCTTTATGATGGCACACATCAGAACAAACTTGGGATATGAAGAAGGTGCAGACCACCAACCATAGACTCATCAGCCTGAAATAAATTGTTTATTGTTCTTGACATTGCTTAGATTTAGTAACTAGGGATCAATCAATGTCACAAATAATAATCCTACCTTGCATTTATTGCACACACCTGTATGAGGAAGAATGAAATACCTTTACAGTTAACAAGTCAGTGTCATTTCATTCTACTGTCCATTTTCACAGTAAAGCCTAAATAGTTTTTTCTTGGTTTTATATACAATGTGTGATATATGTAGTACAATTAACTTCATACATGTATCTAAATTTCAGCTTAAAAAGAGAATCTGAATTTAATTTATTACACTCAAAACATTTTCCTATATATGTCACACAAAATTCATGTATTTGACAACATTGTTTCTTTCAGTAATAACAGAGTTATAATTGGGGATTAAATATCTATCAATGACTTGATTGGTAGAACTATCTGCAGCAACAAGTACATGGAACTTAAGAAAATCTTAAACAAGAGCTGCTGTCCGTAAGACAGCCATTACGCTCGACTATTCAAATTGTTGTCCCAGAAGCAAGAATATTACCCTTAATGTTGAGATATCTAGAGGTTTTAACCAATATCTGCATTATAGTTTTGGAGATAGTAAGTTGCATTCAAAACTATAAATACAGAGGCGTCACAACTGGTGTGGCAGGGGCAGCAATCCCCGCCCCAATAATTCGGCCAGTAACGGCAAAACGGTGTTTCAGATATTTTGAAGATTATGTGCTCTTATAATAGGCAAATACTATAAAAACAATTTCTACTGCATGTCAAAGCTACTGCATGTCAAAGCTATCAGCCAAACAAAAACTGGATAGATGCACATATACCTAACAGACATGAAGAATGTTGATCTTACAGCAAGAGGACTTGACAAAAACAATGAAAGGTATCATTGGTAATCAGACAAATTGAAGTTCAAAATCAATGGAATCGTGACCAGCAGAAAACCTGGTTTAAACACCCAACACTATGTTAACAGTAAATGTGTTCAATTGTAGAGAATATTACATGATTTGCAGCCTAACAGATGGTTCCTAATTAACATTTATATAATGACTTTTGAGGGTAAAGGCATTAAGTTCAGACCTAATACTATGTTACCTGCAAATGGGCTTCAGAAGATACTGTTTCATAGACAGGTCTAGGAAAATGGATTATTTATAGATTATCTGCAAATTTACAGATAATCTATAAATTTACAGAATTTTCTATAAATTTACAGACTGTGTGTATGAAAATTGATGAAATTACATTTATTCCCAAAACCGCAGCTTGAAATTAATTGGTTTATTTACAGTATGCACAAATTAATACCATTTGTGGGTTTCTGCCATTTTTATTGACCTTGAATTTTTGGCATTTTCAAAAAAATCAATGTCAACAGAAATGACTGAAGGTTACAACTGACCTTTGTTTATGCGTACCATAAGTAAATCAATTAATTTCACGCTGCGATTTTGAGTCAAAGTTAGTATGATTTTAGCAGTTTTCAAACATTTGATCTGTAAATTTATTGATTGAAAAATCTGTAAAATTATAGATTATCTGTAAATTTACAGATAATCTGTAAATATACCACTTTCCTATACCTGATAGAAGCAAATTGCTGTTTTTAACCAAAAACTTTAGAGTGTGTTCATATTCAACATGAACATTGTATTTCCAAACAAAAACAATCCTCAATTATGGCAATGTCTTTTTATCATGTTTATGGGTCATATATGGGTTACCTGACTCAGACCTAGCAAATACTAGTAACCATGGAACTTTACAGGAAACTGGTTCAAGCCTAACACACCATGACCACACACACACTGCTTTATCAGAAAAAAATTCTTCCCGCCAAATGACTCTCAAGAAAATCTAGAAAAGTGCTGCATATATAAAAAACAAACAAACAAACCACTGAACATCAAAAAAAGTCTAACAAGCGAAACTCTAATTAAACATTTCAGTTTTACAAAAAAAAATATTTACCTTCCTTTCCCGCTTTGTGTCCGTCCTCGGTTCGCTTTGTGACAATTTGTTTCTTTCCTCATGCTTTACGAACTGCCTACTGAATGAACATGAGTTCACGCCCAACATATGTCACGTGATTCGCACTTCGGTTAGCAGCAGAATATACTACACTTTCACTAGCCGTGTACCTGCTACACAAGGACGACCGGTTGTTAATTTGCAGGTAGAATAAAAAGTTAGAAATTATTGTCAGACTGGATTCCCAGGCTACTCAGATTTTGCCACGTTGTCCGGTATGGAATTCCGTATACATGTATTAAATAACTATCAATGTGGCTAAAAACAGACGTCCCTAGGTTATTTCCCGGCCTTCCTTTGTAAATTTAGTGCCAAATTCTCGATTAGTATTAAGAAACGAAACATAGCTTGCATCTGGATTTTTAATTATTATATGTACGGGATGCACCCGGTTTCTAACCCTTTTATCGACCATGGGTCTTGACAGGAACTACATTTTATTGCATTCGAAAAGAGCAACAACAAACAGAAGTTTTCTGCTGGTGAAAAGAACGCTATATAGAATTGTGTCTCTCGTATACATATGGGTGAAATGATAGAACTTATGCGGCAGATATAATGATGGAACAAACGATTATGATTAATAAACAAACGGGACATGAATTATTGCACAAACTGGTTACAATGAAGGAAAAGGCTTGGAAGACGTATGACTTCAGACATAATGTCTAGAACTCACGACCCTACTATCCGTTTTTAGCTTGGTCGTGAGTTCGATTGTACTCTGTGATGATTTGTTTCTGTTTCTCTGCGTCTGATTCATGTGGAAAAGTTGTCAGTTACTTGTGGAGAACAGGTTTGTACTGGTATAGAATCCAGGAACACTGACGGGATACGGTCGAACAAAAGATGTATAATGATAAAAAAACAGGCGGGATATAGATATTATTTATCATATTATGCTAGATTTATATAGCACCGTTTTCTTGATACTTTACATACTTAAATGCTCGATTTTCATACCATCCCATATTAATGCAAAGAATTTTGTATTTGAGTAAGAAAGATTTTGTATGGGCTCTGTTACTTGTGGGTCGGCTCAGGGGTTCGTTGTCTGGTTGGGTCTTGGTCGGTCTGTGTATCTGTGGGGTCTTGGTGGGACCTAGTCTGTCAGTTAAGACGTCTCTAAATTTCTGCAGTGAGTGCAGGCGTTTTCTGGGTTCTGCTGGTGCTGCGCGGATGCATGGGCTGGTCTTGATTCGCCATGGTTGTGGCGTCGATGGGTCGGTTTTCTGGTGACAGGGCTCATGCAAGCTACTTCGAGTTTATGTTGGTCACATTCCTGTTATGTTAGTAAATGTTACTAGTGTTTAGATGGTTTGTGATATTTGTTTGTTGAACTGTTTTGGCAATTAATTTATACATGCATTTATCTGTCACGAATGCTGATGCCCTGAAAGGGCCGAGATTTGAAATAAAACTTGAAAACTTGAAAACTTGAAACTTGATACTAGTAAATACTTTCAAAGGCGCTTGAGAAATCCTTTTAGATACAGGCCTGTCCGGCTAACTTTGCCTAGCTCTTTGCGAATAGACAGTCTGGTTCTTTAACGTGCCCAGTCGGAAGCACCAATGCACACGAAGCCGTCTTTGCTGTGAAGAACCAGTACTGGCCTCTTAGTTAGGTGGTAGACACTCAAGAGCATCTCAGAAATTTCCAGTGCCTGGACCGGGATTCGATTCCGAACCTCTTGGTTGACAGTCAAGCATGATACCACTTTACTATTGGGTAATAATGACTGAACAGACGGGCTGCAATGACAGAATAGAAGAGATATAAAGAAGATACAGACGAGATATAATGAAGGATCAGACGGGATATAATGAATGATCAGTATGGATATAATGAAGGATCAGACGAGTATAATGACTGAACAGACGAGATATAATGAAGGACCAGAAGGGACTGAACGAACTATATATAATGAAGAACACATGTACTAAGTCAATGTAAGTCATATCTGACATACGTAACGAGAGGGAGGGTAATGCGGAATTCCAATTTCGTATTTACAATGAGTGTAGGCACGCGGATCCTACTGTAACCCGCGTAGCAGATAATAGTAAGTGGATATAGAACAGCAACTCACCTGATGATTTTAAAGGTGATATTCTCTACACATGCAGTTCAGGTGTGTCGTACGCACACCGTAACAATAGCAGCTAATCCTTCTATTGTATAAGCATACCATATCCGAATGATATATTGCGCTTTATGATTCGAACTGGAGTGAACAAATGCTGTAGGGCATAGCATCAAAGTTGTAAACAACTGATTCTTTTGTAATACCCCCCCTTTTTTTTTAAAAAAATACATGTATATTCTTGTCAATCACATAATAGAATTACAATAAAATCTAAAAATGCGGTCATAAAAGTATATTTTTACCACATTAATCATCTAAATACATTGAAGACCATTAAATATGAGAAAACAATGGTGTAGGTATTTCATTTTCAGTATAAAAATATGTTAACTCACTAATTTGGTGAAGATTCTTACGTGCATGGTTCATAATATATCATAGTTTCCAAATAGGGACATTCGGTTTTACTGAAATTTCACACAGTGGAACTTCAAATGGTATTGATCGCATTTCCATGATTTCTTAAAATATGTATATTATTACATTGTGCTTTCAATAATTAAAAGACATACAGAATTTCAAATTTAAGTGTCAGTAATGTATTCCTACACGGATCATCAAAAGTCCTGAGAGCTCTGTGGCCGAGTGGTTAAGGGTACTGACTTCGAATCACTTGCCCCTCACCGATGTGGGTTTGAGTCTCACTCGGGATGTTGAATTCTTCATGTGAGGTAGCCGTCCAGCTGGCTTACGGAACCCATGTGTCCGCCCGTGATGAAATAATGCACGGTGGGTGGGGGCACCTGGGGTCTTCCTCCATCATCAAAGATGGAAAGTCGCCTTATGGTCTATAATGTGTGTCTGTACGACGTTAAACCCAACAAAACAAAACAAAACAAATCAAGCAATGGAAAAACATGGAACAATAGATGAATGTATCTCAATGTATTTTGTGAGAAGAAATTTACCATTTAGTTCTGCTGTTTTGCAAAATGTTTTTACAAAATGTTCAGTGCTCAGTTCATTAAAACTGTAAAATCTTCAAGGCCACGACCTTTGTATTTTATGTATGCAAGAAGGTAAATAAAAAGCTGGGTGTAATAGTCACATGGTATTATTCAAACTCAGCTTATTCTTGTTAGGATGTAGAAGGTACGATAGTGCAATGTGAAAATGAGATTGTATCAGGCCTGTATTTTACTGACACATATACTGTACCACTGCGCATGACCAACGGAATGCGATGGTTCGATGGTGAAAATGCGATAGTACGATGGTGATAACGCGATGGTACAATGGTGAAAATGCGATCGGGTACGATGATGAAAACGCGATGACACGATGGTGAAAACGCGATGGTACGATGGTGAAAACGCGATGATACGATGGTGAAAACGCGATAGTACGATGATGAAAACGCGATGGTACAATGGTGAAAATGCGATGGTACGATGGTGAAAACGCGATGACACGATGGTGAAAACGCTATGATACGATGGTGAAAACGCGATGGTACGATGATGAAAACGCGATAGTACATCGACATTTCACCCTCGTACCTTCCCACCATCGCGATTTCATCATCGTGCTATCGTGTTTTCACCATCGTACCATCGTTGTTTCATCATCGTGCCATCGCGCCATCGCGATTTCGTAATCGTACCATCGTGCATCGCGGTTTAGTATTAAATAAAAAGTCGCGATTGTCCAAACGGAACACCGTAGAAATGAAACGAAGCATGTGAAGCTGGTCCAATTTAATTATCACAGAAAATACAACTGAATATGAAAAATACAGTAAACAGTGGACCTATCTTATCATTATAAAGGACAGAAGGTGAGAACAACAACATAAAAAGAAAACGCGCAACTCTTTGGCACCGAAAGTATCATTAAAATTAATGCAATTTTTCTTATGTTGTAAAGTGCGTGTTATTAAAAGAAAGTTGTTTGCGAAGTTCATTTACATTAAAACCCTTTCAAATACATATTACCGAGTAACTAAAATCTTTCGCCGAAGTGATGGTTCCAACGCCGCGGCGATGGAGGATTCGTCGCAGAAAAGGTGGATTAATATGGCCTGGTGAGTGTATTTCCGCTGTCACTTTGTGTCACATGATGTGGATGATAAGGTGGAACACCTATCATTTTAAGTTTGAATCGAATCCGTTTTGTAATAAGTGAGATATAGTGAAAATACATCAAAATTAACCTTAAATTCTAAGTAAAAGGGAGCATAAATAGCCAGAGTAACACAACGTTTAGCGAAAATGATTTGATAATTTACTCACGATACAGCATGGTCACGCGGCATGGATATATTTTTGCGCCTTACATTCAGTTTTCAGTATTTTTTTTTATTAAGTAAAATGTCCTTCCTATTGTACACTTAGCATTGTCTTCATACTGGTCATAGGCGTAGGAGCGCGTTTAACTTTGGGGGTGTGGGGGGTGGGGTGGGGGGTCCTTTTTCGACGGGCCCGGGGTCTGGCAAGGGATCCCCGGTGCATTCATGACAAACATTGTTCAGGGGCCAAATGGGCCAAAGGCCCTCTCAAGCCCCTGTGTTTTAGCAGCCACTGAGTTATTCTGATGTATTTCTAATAAACCACACAATGGTATAACTTAATCTGTCAAAATATGTATTGTTCTAAATCAAGAGTGCCATTTTAGTAAAGTCTTCGGTTGATTTGTCTAATTGTGATATAAAGTTGTTGAAATTATTTCCCTTGAATAGATGAAAAATGCAGGCTAAATACCTAATATAATGTTTTTGCAGACGCTCAAATCGGAATTGTAGTGATGCGCTAGATATTAAATTAGCCTATATATACACTTTTTATAGAATATAATCGGACAATCCTTGGCAAGTCAGAATGCAAAGAAAGGCCAAATGCAAATTAGACTGCAAGTTGTATCTCTTTTCCAAAATATTGCAGGGGCCAAACTATAGTTCGCACCCCCACTCCTACTCCTAGCTTTTGGGGGGGGGGGGGGCAGGCCCTCTGCACCCCCCCCCCCGGCTCCTACGCCTATGCTGGTTCAGTTGTCAATCACATGCATATATGCCCTGATGTTAAACTTGAAACTATTTTATTGGCCGGAATATGGGGCTTTGACAGCGCACAGTTACTGCCCTTTAAACAAATGCGCCATTTGCATAGGAGGTACGATTTAAATTCGTCGTCTGAGCAGTTACGTCTGCGACATTGGCTGCTAATTTTTTTAGTGTTAGAATATACAGATGTTGTGTACCAGTAAGCGGTTCTTCTCTTTTAATTGGACCTTCTAACATGGTTCGATTTGAAGACCTTCTGTTCTGTAGACTACGTGTGTAGTCCAACTCGTGACGTATTACCACTTTCATTTCAGTCTGATAGGCAGTGATACTACGTCCAACTGGGCTACGTCCAAACACTCATTAGTGATTAAAATATGAACATAAATTATAAGCTTCACAGTATGAAAAACGAAATAAATATTTTAATTTGCTGTAGGTAATACATTTAACAGTGATTCATTTTGCCCTGCATCCTGCATCAAATACGCACATTTTTTCTGAAGGACACTTACAATCCATAATTGTGCGTCCTCTGTATGCAACAAATTCGGGTTGAGGATAATATTACTGGGTAGTAGCAGTACGAGACACCAGTAGCAAAATGTATGTACACGCGATTGGAAGCTGTGTTTGTCAAATCCCCGGATATAAACACGATGTCTCCTAAAAAAAAAAGACCAAATTGGATCAGAACCAACGGAGTTTAGTGGGTTTTTGGGGGAAATCAGCAACGCGTTTTACAAAAGAGGCAGTGCAGACATACATTTTGCTACCGTTGTTATACTGCTACTAAAGTGTACTACCGAGTACTGGAGACATAAGATAGCAGGTATGGTTTCACCAAGTCTATCCATGAGCACTGGTGAAAACTACTCCAGTGGTACTCTATTTTCACAATTAATATGCACTGAAGACTAGGTGAAAACAGATATATCTTACAACTGCCACACGTCAAGTGCTGTGAGGCAGCTCTAAATAGTCTTTAAAACTGGAAAAGCCTTTTCAACATAGTTTTAAACCTTTGAAACTAGATCTAGTCATTTGAACTTTTTTCTAGTCAGTAATATTTCATCTCTAAAGGAATTAAACATATAAAAATGTAAATTAATTCTTTTATACTTGAATAAGGTGTACAGGTGAAGAAATCCCTTGTTTTACCAAAAACTGGTCGCCTCAGTCACAATCAAATGCATTTGTTTGTTTCACTTGGGGTCAAAAATAAAAGTTTGTAAAACTCTTTTATTTTGAAATGTTAATTTACCATATACCTTGGTTCTACAAAAACAATGGTAGTTGTCACTGTCCTATAGTTCGACAATTTTTTTTTCGATATAAAGATGAATCTTCAGGGAAAAAATAAAACAGACATGACCATTTTTAAAGGACTGTTTTATTCAAATAACTCTTTGAGACCCAACAAAATTGTTACCACATGATAAGGTACATAAAAGTAATGTAGAAAACCCAAAAAACTAATAAATTACACAAAGATTTGTAGTTATTATCTTCTTTTGAAGTTCAAAATTCTAGAAATTTTTGTTTTCTACTTGCTTTCAGTTTTTGCATACCTTTTGAAATGCATTTATTCAACTCAAATATGTTATTTTCTAAAAATTCAGTCATTTCTCTTTAAATAATGGTCTCATTTTTGTGATTACGACTATGTTTGGCAGAGATATCGCAATTTTAAAATGAAAGCCGAAATTTACCCAAAAAGTCTACGTACAAGACATCATCGCCAAGTGCTTTCTACATAGGTTTTAGAAGACAGTCTTTTAGTTCTGTTGAACTTTTTATGTTTAAAATGATAAGAACAAGTAAATAACAAACAAATTTAAGAAAAGAAGTATAATTGACGGTCTTCGGAATGTGTCTTTGAATAATTGAAGGATTTGAACAACTGTGACTAAATCAAAATGTCATTATGTGACAAGTGCTGTGCTATTTCTTACATAAATTAGGACTAATTGTTTTCATATTTCACTATATACTAAAAATAATGATACTTGGAAGGATCCTCACTGAAATAGGCTGTTAAAAATCTCCTTCAGCTTGGTATCTACGGACAAGACATTTGACCATAATTTCTGTCTAAAAGACAGATAGATTAATAATGTTTCTGATCAATGCTCATGCATTAAATGGGCTTAAAGGCCTAGATTTTGGCAGTGGGCCAAGGGATTTTTGTCTTCACCAGCACAGTTGGGGGCTAATGACCATCACAGTATGGCTCCAATAAACAAGGGTCATTGTTTATTGGAGAGCCAGTCTACCTTAGAAGTGTATCTATTAGTGAGAAGGGGAAATTATGTAATTTATTTTAAATTAATGAATAATTGATAACTTTTTAAGTTATACTAGTTTTTTTTGCATTTCTATGTAAAGAAAAATATTTGTTGATCAAACACAATAATAAAATAATCAGAAACTTATTTTCACAATAATGAAATAATGAGAAACTTACTTAAAGAAACATGTAAGTTTTTATTTTTTTAAATTCTGTCTGGAGAATTGTGATATTTCTGAAAAATGTGACTTTCACTCATCTAACGCTTGCAGAATACTGTAAGTAACATTTGTCTAAATTGAAAACAGAATGTGAATTTCAAAGTTACAAAGCAAAGCATGAAAAAAGTCCCTTTTGGCAACATACTGAAAATGAAAATTGAGTATAGATGGAACACAATAATTTTATATTCAAATAATGTTGATTACATGAATACATGAAAATTAATTTCCAAATCTAAAAATATTTTTTGTCAGCACAAAGAACTCCGGAAGTTTTCACTATCTTGTGTTTTATTATCATTATTATTTTAATATTATCACTGTATCTTTTATCATCCTATATGTAATATAATAATAATAATAATGATAATAATATACTAATGATAATATAATAATAATTATTATTATTATCATTATTATAACATTAAAGTAATAGTTATTATCATCTACATAATATCAAAATAATTTTTTTTTATTCCACATTTACTAAAGAAAACTTAATTTCTTTCAACTCCACTGCAACATCTTCATGGTCTAGTTGGGGTCCCTGCTGTGCTAATTGCCCTCTAATCAGTTGCTATTACATAATCGCTGATAAGTAGCAGATAAGATGGGAGTTGTATATTGGATTTGGGGGGGGTACACTTATATAGTAGTGAATCTAGGCCTTTAAGAACTGACCTTGCAGCCTGTTATGTACACCATTTAGACTATGTTTATTTATCTGTAATAACTTTTAACCTCAACTAAACAAAATAAACCACAATCTTCCTGAAATTGGATGGTGGAAGAAACCACCTGACTAGACTTTGTTGAGGCAAATTATTTACATGCTGTTATCAACCATATCAATCAAGAAATGGTAAAAAAGTGTAAACACAAGTTTAACATGAAGAACTCTATGAGTTCATCTAAACATGTTCATTAAAGTAGAAACATTAAAAAAGTAGGAAGAACTTGTTAAACTTATAGCTGAGAACAACATCTTAAAAAGATTACAACTGTGTCTTAAATGGAAAACTAATGAAACAAACTCCCTTGCTGACTGCTTAAGTAGCTGTATGTTGTAAAATACTCATATGACATTTATTCTGTGAGATTCATAACTCATACTAATATTTTAAGTAGTCCTGCAAAATAAAATTCATGTGAATTTTAACCTGTTTACAGAATAATTAAATGTTCACTGTGATAAGTTTTTATCACTTAGTTTTGAGTCAGCTAATGACTTACATATTATGCTTTTTTCTAAAAATTCCCAAGATACATTCTCTTTTTCTAGCCAGTAATATTTTTGATTAATATTGACCTTTTTCCATTATATAAGATAGTATGACTGGAGACAAAGTTTTTTAATTATCTTTTTGTCACATTTACTTCTTTTTTTTTCATGTTATCACCTATATTAATATTATTTTCTTGGAAAAATACTGGAACAAATGTTAGTAACTCCAATCGTAAATCAAACTATGATTTCAATATTCTAGACCTCTGCCTCTGATGCATGTGGGGAAGTTGGCAGTTACTTGCAGAGAACATGTTTGTACAGTACAGAATCAATAAAAAATTATTAGTTACATAACTGAAATTCTGTTGAAAAAGGGCATTAAACCCCCCAAAAACAAACAAATCTAAATAGCTCTCATTTTTGAAGGGGAGAAAGCTGCAAGGAGACTATGGTAATCACGTAGTAAATTGCTTGTAATTTCTTTTTTAAGATGATTTAAACTGCTTCAATTTTATGTGATTTCAGTCAGTTACAGAATAAAAGTTGATAGGCAAATGAATAGAATGAAATCTTGAAAACCAATCACCATTATATCTTGGCCCTGAAGAGCACAGAAATATGCCATCTTGAGTTGATTATAACAAAATGTTTAAGTTGAAAGTGGACAGCCCACACCATGTCTAACAATAGATCCATACTCCACTAGAATATGACCAAATGTCAAATGATTTTGCTTCTGTCTTCTCATTCTTTCTGTTTTACTACTAACTTGTAAAAGATTGGGTTTTTTTGCATTTCAGAGTCTCTTGATTTATTTCAAAGAACTCTTGATATATTTCTAAGGTCCAGTGCTGGTTTTTATTGAAAACAGAAAATATATTGAATAGTATTTGCATAATGTCTTGTCCGTAGACACCCTCATTGCATGCCTTGTTTTAGACATAACAAAGGGAGGGTTAGAAAGAAATGTATTATTCCTTTTTTGATAGCTTTTAACATTAATATAAGTCATGTATAAGATTAAAACATATTCTATATCCATTGTACTTCTCAGATTCAGATTGTACACACAAGAATAAATGGGTAACATTTTGCATTTGGAAGAAGTAAGTTTCATTAGAAATATATTTATTCTATATTTTGTATAAACATTAAGTGTGGTGTATCATTGAAACTTGATAAATAGCTCCAGTATGATTTTATAAATGATATTAGTCAAAAAACCTTCGTTTCTTTAGTGTCTACGGACAAGACATTTTGCAATTCAACAACTATTTATATCTATATAACCCAGTTTAATTCCGTCTAAAGTTTATCAACTTAGACACTATCCTAGCAGCTTTCATACCAACAGTGATTAAACTCTAATATTGCATCCTTCACAAAGAAAATAGGTGTCTACGGACAGGACAAAAAAATTGGCGCATTTATCATTGTCTGTTCAGAGTCAAATTTGAGGAGATAAGAAACTTCCACCTGAAAGAATGCTATTATTTTCAGAAGAAGGTAGACTGAAGTTCACACAGAGACAAATAAGACAGTAAAAAAAGAATTATTTCTTAATGAAATCACATATCTGATATGAGGAAGAGCAAAAAGGCAAAATATATAACAAAACGGTCATGTCAGTTTTCAGTACATATCTTCTGTTGTGTGTGACATAGACAGTTGAAATAACTTGCAGCTGAAAGAAGACGAATTTTCCTGTAAACCAAACAGCACAAAAAGGTCTTGCTGGTTCAGGTTTTAATTAAAATGAAAAAGACAAAAAGCACATTTTTTAAGGTGAAACAATATAACGCTGAATTTTGGCCTTTTTTCTGTTATTGGACAGCATGGCATTCGTTTTATATGTACATCGGCTACCTGATAGTAGTTTTACCTGCAACTGGGTAGTGATATGTAACTCCTGAAGTACTGAAGACAGAATATATAAACATGCACTTTTAAATTTGGGTGTATAACATGGAGCACCTAAAAAGTATGCATTTGATTGTGACTGAGGCGTGGTATTTAATGATTCAAAATCTTTGGGACTCATTAATTTTGGCTTGGGACTCATTGTTTCAAAATATGTGAGTCCCAAGGACTCGCAAAAGTCAATTTCAAAATGAATCACTGACATTATCTGGTGAACAGAAACATTATTTGACATGTTCTGCATAAAAAATAAACTTATAATACAAAAACAGCTGTTAGATATATGCACAGGGGTGTCACAAGGCATCTGGAATTGGGACGGTATGAGATATGGTGGGTGAGGTGGGGTGGGTATGCGAGGGGTGTCTCCTCCAAGGTGGGAAAATTTTTGCAAATTGCACCATTAATGACACGATTTCCTTGCATTTCAATACTATGGATGCATTGGTCCGAGGTGAAGGCCCCTGGTTAGGATCCTTGCTACTCCCATTGCGGTGTGTCCTTGGGCAAGGCACTTTATCATAACTGCCTCAGTTGACCCAGCTGTAAATAGGTACCAGTAAATTGCAGGGAGTTAGGTATAATTGGTTTTAACTGTTCTAAATAAAGGGTCGCTAAAAAGCTCTAGAGCTCTACATAAGGTTAATTGTTTCACAAAGCGATGGCAAATAAACTTTACCTTATTACCTTTACCCAAAGAGCTATTAAAATAAAATGTATCTTATACTTCTTTGCTTTACCATATAACAAATCATATCCAGACGTTATTTGTGCCAATCTTACCAAGAAGCTCTTTTTAAGCAATGCTTGAAATAATTCTGGAAGCTACTGAAATTTCAGAACGTTTCATTGTCTTGCAAACTGTAGACATTCATTTATAAAATGGAGCCACTGTATCAATGTATTAGAAGATTATAACATATTTATGTTTTTCGGTGGTTTATCGAAAAATATAACGGTGAATTATATCCTGATAAACTCACTGGCCACTCAGTGAAAAATATCAAATCTTATACCTTGATTAACGTCAAAAAGTTTACCGAGCGTACTGAAAGCCGGAAACAATATGACGATGACGTCGTTAAAATGATGTCATCTTTGCGATGCATCCTGATAAAATTTCCCGCAAATCTCGACATTTTATTGAAATAAACACAACAAAAGTAGAGTTTTAGACATAAAATAAACAGAAAAATTGTTGGTATCGATGTAATATCATGTAATTTCACTCATGAACACCAAAAGTTGTTATTTTCACTCGTGGCAGCGCCACTCGTGAAAATATCACTTTTGGTGCCCACTCGGTGAAATTATAAAGTGATATTACACCGAAACCAACAATTATCCTCTATTTAACGAGCTTTTCTCGTCAGGCATTCCCTGAAAGGGCCAAAATTAGCTATTTTGACCTTGTCTGCACAATAGCAGCTTCATTTATGATTTGAATTTAATCAAACTTGCACAAAACTTTTGTCACCATAAGATCTTTTTTCCTGTTTTAAACCGGCCAGATCCCTTAATGGGTTCCAGAGTTATGGCGCCTGAAAGGACCAAAATTAGCTATTTTGACCTTGTCTGCACAATAGCACCTTCATTTATGATCTGATTTTAAACAAACTTGCACACAACTTGTATCATCTCAAGATCTTGGTTCCTTTCTAGAACTGGCCAGATTCCTTCATGGGTTCCAGAGTTATGGCCCCTTAAAGGTCCAAAATTGGCTATTTCGGCTTTTGCAGCCATATAGAGACTTCATTATGGTTATATTTGATACAAACTTCCAAAATACCTTCAACAACAATAAATCTTGGATTCCATGACAAATCAGATCCAGTTGTAGGTTCCAGAGTTATTTTATATCTGATTACCGTCCCTGATTGTAATCAAAATTGATTTATATCAGTAAGTACTTATAGGACTTATTTGAAATTTCATTATTGTCATAAGTTGGACTGAGGCAATCAGGGTAGATAATATGGACTGATTTTATGTCAAATTACCTCCCTTTATTTCAAATTAAAATTGGTATATTTCAGTAACTAATGAAGATACTGATCTAAAATTTCATTTATGTCAACAGATTTATTTGGCAGATCCTTCTTTTGTTCACTTACAATAAAATCTTTTTTAATTACTTCCCTTTTACGTTACTATAAATAGCTTATTTTTAGTAACTTTTTTTATTATTGGCCGTAGGGAAAACCGAGACCACTTTTCTGTGGTACAACATGGATGGTACCTCCAATTTTCAGGTGTATTTTGACATATCTGTACCTTGTAAGAATTTTTTTTTCTTTTTGGTTAAATTTCTTCCCTTTGTTGTTCCTGTCCTTTGGACTTAGATATTTTTTCTGAGGACCTTTTTGTCCTCAAGTGCAATGATAACAGGTGAGCGATATAGGGCCATACATAATGGCCCTCTTGTTCAGTAATGAGGTGGTGGGGGGGTGGGCATCAAGCATTTATTGAATGCAGCTTCTTTTTTTTCAGTAATGAGGGAATGGTAGTGAGCCTGTTAGGAGGGGAAAATCAGTTAATAAAATCAGCTAGAATGGAGTATTGCATCATAATGAAAACAGAGAATTTTTTAAAGAGGGGAATGGGGATGAATTTCAGCCCCACCAAGGGAAGAGTGATGGATACATTCTCAAATCGTTTGCCACCCTTCACCATACATCAGACTAGACTGCAGCTAAGGTCTAATTTAAATGTGCAATACTAAGTTGTGTTGATAATTGCAGCATGGAAATGTGGGGATTTTTGAAAACCAAATGGAACACATATGGTAGCAGCAGTAAACACTGCTTTGAAATCAGACCATTGAACTTTTATTGGCAGGTATACAGGTGTGTATTCATTTCACAAGTTTGTGATTTTTATGCCCCCCTTCGAAGAAGGAGGGGTATATTGTTTTGCAGATGTCAGTCGGTCTGTATGTCGGTCAGTCGGTTGGTCTGTATGTAGACCAATCGTTTCCGGATGATAACTCAAGAACGCTTGGGCCTAGAATCATGAAAGTTAATAGGGAGGTTGGTCATCACCAGCAGATGACCCCTATTGATTTTGAGATCTGTATGTCAAAGGTCAAGGTCACAGTGACCCTGATTAGTAAAACGGTTTCCGGATGATAACTCAAGAGCGCTTGGGCCTAGGATCATGAAAGTTGATAGGGAGGTTGGTCATGACTAGCAGATGACCCCTATTGATTTTGAGGTCAGTATGTCAAAGGTCAAGGTCACAGTGACCCTGAACAGTAAAACGGTTTCGGGATGATAACTAAAGAACGCTTGGGCCTAGGATCATGAATGTTGATAGGGAGGTTAGCCATGGCCAGCAGATGACCCCTATTGATTTTGAGGTCAGTGTGTAAAAGTTCAAGGTCACAGTAACCAGGAACAATAAAATGGTTTCCAGGCAATAACTCAAGAACGCTTAGGCCTGTTGTCAAGAAAATTGATAATGAGGTTGGTCATGACCAGTAGATGACCCCTATTGATTTTAAGGTCATTAGGTCAAAGGTCAAGGTCACATTTGCCAGGAACAGTTAAACGGTTTCTGATCTTCTTGTCCAAACCAACAGGGCCTAGGGCTTTGATATTTGGTATGTAGCAAAATCTAGTGGTCCTCTACCAAGATTGTTAAGATTATTTCCCTGGGGTCAAATATGGCCCCACCCCGTGGGTCACATTGTGTATATAGACTTATATAGGAAAAAACTTTGAAAAATCTCTTGTTCAAAACCACAGGTCCTAGGGCTTTGATATTTTGTATATGACATCATCAAGTGGTCCTCTACTAAGTTTGTCCAAATAATTCCCCTACGTTTAAATATGGCCCCGCCCTGGGGGTCACATGGTTTACATAGACTTATATAGGGAAAAACTTTGAAAATCTTCTTGTCCAAACCAGAAAGACTAGGGCTTTGATATTTGTAATGTAGCATCATCTAGTGGTTCTCTAGAAAGTTTGTTCAAATTATCCCGCTAGGGTCAAATATGGCCCCACCTCGGGGGTCACATGGTTCATATAGACTGATATATATATATAGGGAAAAACTTAGAATCTTCATGTCTGCAACCTACATCATTCAAATTTGGATCACATGTATTGTTTTAAGTAGCAAGATGAACCTTGATGTGAGTTGACCTTGATCTTGACCTAGTGACCTACTTTCACATTTCTGTAGCTACAGCCTTCAAATTTGGACCACATGCATAGTTTTGTGTTCCAAAATAAAATTTGACCTTCATTTTGACCTGGTGACCTACTTTCACATTTCTCAAGCTACAACCTTCAAATTTGGTACAGGCTTCAAATTTGGACCACATGCATAGTTTTTTGTTTCGAAATAAAATTTGACCTTGATTTTGACCTAGTGACCTACTTTCACATTTCTCAAGCTACAGCCTTCAAATTTGGACTACATGCATAGCTTTGTGTACCGAAATGAACTTTAGTCTTGAGATTGACCTACTTTTGACATTTCCGAAGCAACAGGCTTCAAATTCGGACTGCATGCATATTTTTGTGTTCTGAAGTGAAATTTGACATTGATTTTTACGTAATATCTACTTTCACATTTCTTAAGCTACAGCCTCCAAATTTGAAGCACATGCATAGTTCTGTCTACCGAAATGAACTTTGACCTTGAAAATGATCTAGTGACCTACTTTCACACTTCTCAAGCCACAGTTTTCAAATTTGGACCACATGCACAGTGTTTTGTACTGAAATGAAATTTAACCTTGATTTTGATCTTGAGCTAGTCTTCAAATTTGGAACATTAAAACATGGCTCAGTGGTCAGAAACCAAGGTCACTCTGTGATCTCTTGTTAGGTTAATAGGTTAAAGGTCAAGGTCAGATTGGACCAGAACAGTAGAACTTTTGTTTACAGTGAGCTTATAATTTCTGTTCCTTGTGCAATTACTGTCAATGCATCAAGGGGGGCATTTCGTGTTCGACGAGCTCTTGTTTAAAATGCAAATACATATGTATATATTCACTAAGGAGAGGTCATTTCATATAGGTCAGCGGCATTTGAGAAACATTTAAGTGTAATTTTTATGATTCTTTAGAAGTTTCTATTACAGTCTGATTTATAACTCGTTTAAGTTTAAGGTTTTCAGATATATGAAAATTTGCGCAAGAGTGCTTTCGTGAAATTATTGAGCCCGACGTATAACCCATCGTGCTTAAATAGAGTTAAACACTCTTTTGCTATAAATTATTTCTTAATTGTTATAAATGTTATTGTTTTATTATTATAAGTATTGTCAATTCTCATATATGCTTCATGTCTATATTTCAAACTTTGTCATGTAGATTATGTTGGAGTTGATTTTTCCTCTACTTCATATTGAAGACATTTTTTTTTTCAATAAATATCCGCCGTATCATTATGGTCCATATATGTACATTAATACAAATATATTCTATATTTGTGCTTTTTGTCATGTTGATGTTCGTGTCTAAAAGGACGTGACGTCGTTTGTATTGTACGTTGTTATTTCTGAGGAAGACATAAAAGTCGAAACTAGTAAAGGATGTGTTGTCTTGGTAATTGTAAATCCTTTTGATCTATTATAGATTTTAAAAAAATTCTGGGAGAGGCCCAATACCCTCCTGGTTATGCATACAAAACAGATTTTTGGTACTTTGGTAAGATTTTTATTATTAAATTGCTCAATAATATTTTTTGTGTACATCTAGCATTTCTGTGGGTTTTCAAACATTTTGAAAAAATGTTTCTTCTTTTGTAGTGTGAAGTAGCAACAAAAGCAGAATGTTTACTGACTATAATGACCTTCAGTAATCTAGATGCAGGCCTTTGTTCTACATGATGTATGAGGAATACATAGTGGATTTTTGGATTTCACAGCAGTCATGGAACATGTTTAAATTAAGTAAACAGATTATTCATATTTCAAATTATTTTCCACTTCGCTAACTGCATTTAGAGAAGAACTTACTTTAAAAAAAAAGTAAAAATTGTAGCATAAAACAAATTTCACAATTGAAGGGCGGTAAGTTTCTTTAAGTAGATTTTCACAAAACCGTATAATTTCTGAATCAAAGCACACCAAAGACTGTATAGGAATTACTTTGTCCTCTCCATCCCAGCTCTGTTCCATCCCATCTAGGGAACTGATACATGTATCAAGATATGTGTATCATAGAGTTGTATTCAAGACAAGTTCACATACCGGTACTACCAGTACATGTAGTTCCCATAACTCTGACTAGTTTTTCTTTACAATTTTATATCCCCTTTCCCTAAAATTGACATTTCTTTCTGTTACTGTAACCTATTCTTGTTTTTGATTAAAATCTCATAGAAACATTGTAGATCCTAAGGTAAAGTTACACACTGTCCAGAGTCCATAACTCTGTCTTTTATTCAAACTAAAAGACTGAAACTGAATAACTTGATTAAACGCCTATTTCTATACAGTGACATATTCAGTGGCATTGTACATAATAATAATTACAGTAATAAAAATGACAATAATAACAATCATAACAGCCTTATCCAAACAAAAAGTCATGACCAAACCACGCTTCCTGAGGTTGTTGGCTCACTTGAACATTATTTTTGTTGAGTTATCAACATTTTTTACTTAAAAATCTTCTCAGAAATTATGCAGTGGAAGTAAATTAGTTGATGAAACTTTGCCTGATGTTCCTTTGATGGTCCTCTGCTAAATATGTTCAAAGAATTCCCATTTCATGCAGAATTCTGATTGCCATGTCAATCAAAAGGCAAAATCCGCTTCTCAAAAACCACAAGACCCAGAGCGTAGTGCCATGTACATTTGTTTTACATAGATTTTTATAAGAGAACTTTAAAAAAAATCTTGTCTAAATGCTTAGATATTTAGCTTAGACATTTAGCACGTAGCATTATTTAGTGATCCTCCTCCAAGGTTGTTCACAACAACTGCTAAAATGCACTTATCTGCTGTAGCATGGACATATATAGTCAAGCCCTTTGTAACCTTTAGAATGCTCCCAGCTTACTTGCCAATAAAGATTAACAGAGCCGTGCCATGAGAAAACCAACATAGTGCATTTGCGACCAGCATGGATCCATGCTGGTTGCAGATGTACTACTGTAAAATCATTTAAATACATGGGCATGAAATTTTGTTGTTTTTGTCAAAATGGCAATTTCGTGGGGATATGAATTCGTGGATTTCAACTTTTGAACATAAAATGAATGGAAATTTTACTTGTTCATTGGGATTAAATTTCGTTGATTGACTCAACCACAAAATCCACGAAAATTATTTTGCTGCCAACAAGACGGGTATACCCGTCCCACTACTACGTACGCCTATTTGCCTACAAGACGGGTTTACCCATCCTGGAATTTCCCAACATTCCAATCTATAAATAATGCAAATGATGTAACATGAATTTATCCCAGAGCAACCAATCATATCAAAAGAACGTTTTCCATCTGTGTTTGCTGTTGTTTTTTTAGAATACTGTACATAGGAAAGTCCATAATGATCTAAATGACTTGTAAATTTCCACATTTCAAAATGGTGGACGGCAATTCAACTGCAGGGTAAAGTAGACAAAACAACTCCAATATTTCCTCTAAAGGTCAAAGATTCAATAATGAAATTAGGTACTTCATATTGCTTTGTTTTCTAAATATTGATTTACAAACTAAGCAGATGCTTAAAAAATTTATAGCTGTTTACAGTGATTCTTCCCCATCTAGCCCCTTCGCTGTCTACATGTATGACTGGTATACCCATCCCACATTTACGTCAGCATATTTCAAAGTAAAACAAGACTTTTTGTAGAATAAATTTGTTCATCTATATGCATTTATCATTTTCCTTTCTAAAAATTATAGGTTTTGTATACATTCTGTGAACAATAAAACCTCTAAACTATTCTGTCAAAACCAAGGTGATTTCCAGGAAAGTGCCTTGGCAAAAAAGAGTACATAACGTTATTGGGTCCCCGGCAGCGAAAGGGTTAATGATTTCACAGTGTGTTGGTTTCTCACTGCTCATATATCTGATGTAAATTTGCGTGAAAATTGCAATTATTGTCTAATATTCTTTGTATTTATAGTATTTATGTACCTCATAAGATGTTATATAAGGATTCGTCGCCATATGACCTAAGATTGTGTCGGTGCGACGTTAAACCCAACAAAATAAAATAAATAAATAAATAGTTATATAAGGAAATATTTCTTTTGTATGGTAGATGTTGCTGCTGCGAGAAACCAAGAAATTCCTATTGTTGTGTGCATAGGTATGTGTCATGGAGTGTCATGGAAAAAGGATATAGAAAATACAGGGATAAGGATGTGGTATGTACTTGTTGATAAAATTGCGGAAATTTAAGACAAGGAATCAACATAATAGTTGCTTTACTTTGTACGCTATCATAGCAGCTTCGAGTTGTGAAAATCATTTAAAATATTTATTTAAACAGAAGGCATATTTTAGTTAGTCATTTTCCAGTGTGAGGTCTAAACCTAGAGATTATATACTGACTTAATTAAATAGAAAATGATTGAAGGGAGGTAACTCAATTTCAGTTTTTCTTACTGTTACAAAAATTTCATTATGGTATTTGTGTACTTGTTTTGATTATTTTGAAAAATATGTTGTTATTTTATAGTAAAGTTTCAGGAAAGCAAGAGGGAAGCTAAATACTAAGCATTCCAGAGGAATAGGGGCTGTAGGTCTGAAGGGTATTGTTATGAGATGTAGGGAGTTGCTCAACAAATTGAATTGATGATGTAAGAGAATATGTGTTAAAAAATAATAATTAAAATTCGAAATAATTTCACAGCAGTGTTCCTTAGGTGATCTACCAAATTCAATCCATTAAAACCTGGCAGATGGGCCAGGCTTTCTTATATGGCTATATGGCTATACAGGCTCGATTTCAAAATAATTTCTGCATTTCTTCAAATCATTCTGTTTTATTTAAAATGATAGGGCAAGTTTTCCCTTTTCTGATAAAAGAATCTTTTCTTTTGAAACTGCTGGCTTGATTGTGCAAAAATTTCACACAGATGTTTTTATGCCCCCGAAGGTGGGTTCGGGGGCATATCAAAATCGCACTGTGCGTCCATGTGTGTGTATGTCTGTGCGTCCGTGTAAATTCTTGTCTGGGCTGTAACTCTGTTATCCATTAAAGGATTTTAAAATAACTTGGCATAAATATTTACCATAATGACACATGTCATGCGCAAGGCCCAGACCCCTAGCTCCAAGATTAAGGTCACACTTAGAGGTCAAAAGGTTAACAGGGTCTGTTTTGTGTCCAGTCCATAACTCTGCCATTCATGAATGGATTTTGAAATAACTTGGCATAAATGTTTACCATAATGAGACAACATGTCATGTGCAAGACCCAGACCCCTAGCTTCAAGATCAAGGTTAACAGGGTCTGTTTTGTGTCCAGTCCATAACTGCTATTGATGAAGGGATTTTGAAATTTCTTGGCATAAATGTTCCCCATAATGAGATGACGTGTCATGTGCAAGATCAAGACCCCTAGCATAAATGTTCCCTGTATTGAGATGACATGTAATACGCAAGATCCAGACTCCTAGCTCCAAGGTCAAGGTCACACTTAGAAGTCAAAGGTGTTTCTTGTCTGGTGAATAACTCATTATTTTATCAAGGGAGTTGAAAATAATTTGACACAAATGTTAACCATATTCAGAAGGTATGTCATGCTTATGACCCGGGTCTCTTGGGTCAAGGTCAAGGTTACAAAACAATATATGTAACTGTAGCATTCTTAGGCATGCTTCGGGGTCATTTGACACCAACATTGACAGGTCTTGTTACGTGACTCTTTACAAAATTTCTTCAAGCTCTCACCCACATTATCCCCACCCAACCCCAGAGCTCACTTAGGGCCTAAAGCAAATAAGGGTACATTTTAGTGAAGCAAAAAATAAAGTTAGTAAGAAAGAACAATCTTTGCACAAATAGATTAACAGTTGACTTTTGTGATAAGGCAGCCTGAAACCATTTATGTTTCAAATTTCAGGCAAATCGGATGATCGGTTGAAAATTAATTAACATTTGAAGTTACAGAATTTCTCAAAAAATAGCTATTTTCATGTGACATAATCTTTTTTTGTTTTAATATTTTATTTAGAAAATATTCTGTATCAACTGTTTTACACATTTACCATGTTTATACAGTATGTTGACCATAAACCTATGAATGTAAACTACTGAAATATTCAGATTTATTTTATGCTAACTAATGAAATACTGTATTCTATCAGTTAAATATTTTCATATCTCATTGCTCACACTGTGAAAATATGAAATCTATATTTTCACACTGTGAGAGATATGAGCTCCGCCCCCTCATACATTGTGTATGAATTTTAAATTATTTGCTTAAAACAGGATGAAAATTATAGTCGCACTTTGTTCTTTATAATATATTTCTCGATTCAAATTATTTTACTTAAAGAGAATTTCATACCGTTATGCAGCAAAATATAAAACAAAATGGAACTTTATGTTACATGCGTCTTTATAACGTCACAGCACGTCTGACGTCATGTCTGTTTCCGCGCGTCTGTTTCCCGCGCTGAGATTAAAACAGTTGCAAAATGCATTTCTCAACGTAATTGAGCATAAAATAAAAAGAAAATTTGTTTTTCGTGAATATGGAATATATCTCACCTCGAAGTGAGAAAATTTTCACATTTTCACTCGCGCTACGCGCTCGTGAAAATATTTGAATTTTTCTCACTTCTCAGTGAGATATATTCCATATTCACTCAAAACAAACAAATATCCTCTATTTAATTTCCAAAAAAATTTTGACAATGTTTTGAAAAGTACCCAAATGAAGCCAAACATCTTAATTTATACCTTTCTCATATATTTATGTGTTAAAAGAAAATATGCTAACATATTAGAAAGTAAAATGTTCTTTTGGATAGCTAATACAATATACTTTAATACAAACATTTCAGTTTTTGCATACATTTGCATGTCATCGCACATTAAGTATTCTTTTATGCTTGTTTTTTGTCCCAACCCTAACTGTTTAACAGTCAACTTGTTCCTTTGCTTGCAGAATGTTGTTTTAATGAGTTTTGCATACCTATATTGTCTCATTATATACCTTAAGACTTATTGTTTGCACTAATATTTCAGATATTGCTGTATTTCTACTCAACCCACCATTAGGGCATCCTTAATTTTGTCCCAACCCTAACGCTTTTTTGTCCCAACCCTAACATGCTTTTTTTAACTTGTTTACTGTAACAGGATTAATGGTAAAATGTTTTAGAGACATTATTTACAACAACATATTATAAAATTTCACTTCAATGTTCTTGTACCCAAGTCCTTCTACTTTTTCGCATCATATAAGCTGAAAATTTCAGGAAACGAAAAGTCAAGTACATGGAATGACAAAAATAAGGAAAGTGTTTCTGAAATTAAACTAAATCTAGTTAATCCTAACTGTAACTTGTTAAAACAGTGCATTTCAATTCATTAATTTAACATATAGCTTTTAGTAAGTCACTTTAAGCCTTCTAGTCAGTACCGTTAGGGTTGGGACACTTTTTTGGCTTTAATGACAGTTGCTGAATTAATTATGTGTTTTCAAATGCAGGAAAGGAGTACATGACTGTATTAAAAATTAAAATTGAAATTAACAACAAAGTTAACATAAAAAAAGAAATCATTTAGCAAAGAAAGTAAAAGTAAAAGCAAATCAAAGGCTGTGGCATACGTAAAATTTAAAGACAATGAAATTGAAATGAGCCGAAAATACGAACAGTAAACTCTGCTTATTATGAACTCCTTGGGGACCCTTCATAATTATGTGCTCCTTACATCCCAGTTACTTTAGTTATATCCACATAAAATGATTTACTTATAAATGTATGATATATGTAAACTGAAGAAAAGGAATACAACAAACAAGAATTATCAAGTCAGATATGATAAAAGTGGTGACCATCAATTTCACATTTATTTTCTACTGTTGTAGTTTTATATTTCCCCTCCATATCTATTTTTTATTTATGAGCAAGTAACTGAACACAGTGACAGTTTTAATGATATTAATTCAAGAAAATTGATTTTATCTTACATATCTTAGCTGGAAGAACCATATTATAAACTCAAAGACCATTTTACCTCTACAATCAATCTGTTTTCTGGTTACAATCATGGTAAGTCAGTTACATCCTTGAAAAGCGAGTTTATCTACATACATCATATAAATGCTCACTTTTATTAAGAATCAAATTTAAATCACACAAATACTGCAGAAAATTACATGTATTTTCGATGTATTTTATTTGCCATAAAGATAACAATGCAGGCTTAGATATTCACTTATGCAAGTCTGGCAGGGAAAAATATGATGCAGATGACAAAAGAAAAATCCAAAAACAACATATCTTTTAAGATACTGATACTAAAGAATATGTAGATCTTTATGAATACATGTACAGTATTGTCCAGTCTTCCTTTTCCGACAAGAATACTAAAATATTGTTCACTTTACCTAAAGATTTGTTTCAACCGTTTATATGTACATTAAATAAAAAAAATTTAGGACCAGGCCAAACAGATATGTTAGTTATTTCCAAAGCTGTTATAATATAGGTTAATCCTTCCAATTAATCTTGTTTATTCTGGCTAAATTCCAATTTAATTGTTTGTGCGTAAGTTTGCACCGGTTGCCATAACGCTAAGTCGTTGCTATGGTATGTATCGCGAGATTTCGTAGCAGACGATAATTTAAAAAGAAAAGTCACGTGTTTGTCGTGCTTCCGATTTGCCATTCAGCACGAGGCCGTTTTAAGAACAACCCACCCACCGCACCCCTTTTTTAGCATAATTTAAATACTATTTCGTTTGTTTTATGATACTATAGATTTTCAATCAATAATTATAATGGAAAAATATTAAAAGGTAGTTACATGTTATATGCTATACTTGCCTATTTTTGCATCATTCTTGTTACTTTTTTGCTGCCGAGTTTTTTCCCTTTTTCAGAATGCTTTACTTTTTATGGCATCAGATGTTAAGGCACATGAGTCAAGAAACGTTATAACCAGACAGAAAAGGCACAAAATGCTATTTATGAAGTTCAACATAATAGTAACGTTCAGAAGCCGACGATTATATCATTCAGTCTTATTCGGAAGGATCACAGGATACGATGGAAAGCCAATACCTATCTGTAACACTGTGCTGGATGTGTATTCTGTACTAGTTCAAAGAATCTAATTATATGGACCGTTAACATTCACAAGTGTTAACTTTTACTTATGTTTAAACGTGCTTATTTGAAAAACTTGACTCTTTAAGACATTTTGCCTAAATTTATGATTATGATTACTTATACCATTTGTAAATCAGATATACATGGTGACATTTATAAATGATGTGAAGTGCCTGCGTTAAGGAGATACATATATTCCTGTTTGTCATTTTGAAAATGCTTAGCTTGTTATCTTAAGCCGGTGCCATAACTTACAACTTTAAACTCTAAATATTTTCTTTTACTTTCTTCTCTTTTATTGATCTTCTCTCTTCTGATCTTTCTTTTGTCATACCGGCGGAAAATTCTTACGTCTGGGTGCGACTTGGGCATGCCATACTGAGTTGTTAACTGTCAATTACTAAATCTTTTTGCATACTCATGGGTCCCTGACCAGCCGCCACCATTCAACGGGGTTGGTGACACTCGTGGGTTCAAAATTCATTTTTTATGGTTCATTTTTTCGAGCATATAAGAATTGGCCAGAGAGCGAAAAGGGCTAGGCGTTCTTATAGTTGCTCAACCATTTACATAGGTTACATTTGTTGTTATTAGGTTTATGTTGCGCCAATGGTACCTGGTCCGTATAGGGTACATGGAAGTACCTGGTTGTTGTATGGTACCAAAGGGGTACCTGGTAAGTATATGGTACATGGAAGTACCTGGTTACTGTATGGTACCAAAGGGGTACCTGGTTTGTATATGGTACCAAAGGGGTACCGGGTTCGTATATGGTACATGGAAGTACCATATGGTACATGGAAGTACCTGGTTCGTGTATGGTACCAAAGGGGTATCTGGTTTGTATATGGTACATGGAAGTACCTGGTTCTTATATGGTACCAAAGGTGGTGCCTGGTTCTACCTGGCTAACCGTACCGAGGGGTACGGGGTATGGCATGGCATAGTGTTTGTACAATATTTTTGGCGCAACGAGGTTCGAATTATCTAAGGCATGCCCGGGTCGCGCCCTTTGTGAGGATTTTCAACTTCAATCGCCATTTAACGTTTGAAGTCTTAAGCCACCATGACCGTCTTTCAATCCACACTTACCCTAAACGAAAAATAAACCTGTGTTTATAATCGGAAGTGTTTTTATTTTCTTTTAAACATGAAAGCTTGGGTTTTATGATGGTACGTCAACCCAGGAATTTAATCCTAGAATAACCAGTAATTACTGTAAAATCTAAGAGTGCTTAGTATTAGAACATTGTTTACATTGTGGAATTGACAATACCTTTGAGATCAGTGAATTATACCAGTCATTGCTACAGTTTGCAAGTTTTTAGTTCTCATATTTGTTGAACATACATCACTATATGTCCCAACCCTAACGCTACAAAGACAATTATCTTCATAAAAAAGTGTTAAAAATAAATAATGGTGGTACTATTAACTATATTAAAGTATGTTTTAAATGTTGCTTTGTTATGTTAGTAACTAGTTATGTTGATATTTTTGTTCATTCTTGTGACAATTTTTAAAGCTAATGAAAACGTTTCATTTTAAAACTTCATTGTAGTGTAAGATTCTTGACAAGAAAGATCATACTTAGCAATTTACTTTAAATAAGATTATTAAGGAACATTTAACAGTATGTTGTGAAACAATATTACTGTACAAGGAATGTTTTAAATAAATCTAACCACTTAAAAGCAGCATTTTTATGTTACTGAAAAATGTCCCAACCCTAACATTTTTTGAAGATTCCCTCATTTTGTGATTTTTTCTTAGAAAGGTAAAGAGGAGAATATATTTTTATTGTTGTATTGATTAATTGTTCCCCCAAGGTTATGTTAGAGACACTAAAATGTGAACAGCATTGTTTTAAGCCTTTTGTTATTAGAAACTTAAAACATTTGATTTTTTCTTGATAAATACATATAGCAAAAATAAATCGAAATCAGGTTCAGACTGTAATATTCTTTTATGTTTGTTGACCTAAGTTTCCCTGTATTATATGAATACTTTCAGTTCTGTAGAAATATAATCATTAATAACACTTGTCATTTCATAAATTCACATACATATAACATGTCCCAACCCTAACAGTCAAATTAAAACTACTGGCTAATATCAGAAACTAATATCTTATGGGTGGTTCATATTAGATTAATGAAACTCGACACATACATAGATGTTGCATTGTTTTATGTGTTAAGCTGTTAGTTTTTATTTTACATGTTCATAATTACTCAAAATAAAATTTCTATTTGTCATTATTGACTTTCTTCTATTCATTTTCTGAATTATTCTGAAAAAAAAATACTGAAAAGCAAATATGGCCATGTAGTTCAAATCATGTGCACCCTAGAATAAGTTTATCTGCTGTCAATCATCATTTACTTTGTGACTTTTTCAATGTAACTTTAGCAATTTTTCTTTAATTTTTGTATTAATTTGACAACATCCTTGTAGTGTTTTTCAAAAACGGTCAATTACTTTTCTAAAGCCTAACATTTTTTTATAAACTTTGATGGTTATGCTGTCTAATGAAACTAAAAAAAGGTAATTCAAAGACAATACTTTTTTTGACAAAATGTCACACTTTATTTGCTCTAGGCCTAGGCATATTGTACCGAAAGTGAGCTATTAGGAACATTGAATGACTTGATCGTCCGTCTGTCCTTCTGTTGTCAATAATTTCTTTAAAAAACATCTCCTAAGACACCAAGCCAGTTTCAACCAAACTTTCAAGGAATGTTCCTTTGATGGTCCCATTTCAGATTCCTTCAGATCTAGGTTAGTCTTGAGGAATTTTGTTGCCATGGTAACCAAAAGGAAATCCTTAAAAATCTCTTTCCCAAAAACTGCAGGCTTGATTTAGAGAAATGTTCATTTGGGATCCCCTATTAAACTCCTTCAAACTCCCATCCATATTACCCTCAGTCTCCCATCCCCACCCCCTCAGACTCACATCCCCACCCCAACCCCTACCGAGCTTAAGATAGAAATGCATTTAAAAAAACTTCTTCTCATGTACCTCTTTACAGATCTTCATCATATTTGATCTTTAGCATCATGTTATGGTTTTCTCCAACAGGGGTGCTAAAGTGGGTGGGCGAGGCACTGGAGCTTAAAATAGAAATATCATTAAATGACTTCTTTTTATGGCTTGATGATTCTTCACTAAAACATGGTCTGTAGCATCTTTATAAGGTCCTCTCCAAAGTTTGTTAAAATGGGGTCCTTATCCCCTTTCAGGATCGCTTGGTCTAAAAATAGAAAAGTGTGTTTTACGGTAAATGACTTTTTCTCCTGAACTACTTAGTGGGTCTTCATGAAACTTAGTCTGTAGCATCATTGTAAGATCTTCTCCCAAATTTATCCAAATGGTGGCACTTGGCCCCTTTTAGGGACCACTACTTAATGCTAAACATAGATGTTACAATTTACGCTTTAATGTTTTATATATATATTCAAGGTCAAACTGGCCCCTGGCTTACTAAACACTGAAAGATGTCTCATATGTAGTGAAATGTATGTAGTGCAACTGTAATGGTAATGAGATGCAGGTCTTTGTCCTACGTGAGTAAAACAGTGTATGGCAATTTTGGACGAATCCATCTTAGTAAGAGAAAAATAAACTTTTTGCAAAAAAAAATCAAAATTTTATTTAAAAACAAACGTAACAATTAAAGGGAGGTAACTCAGTTTTAAAAAAGAAGTCAGCTTCGGTTCTGCATATAAATCTTGGGTTAAGTTAAGTTGTTGTATGTAAGCTGGTTACATTTTTGGGAATGGATTGAAACTTCACACTTGTTCCCTGTGATAATCTGACTTGTAGTACTGGGGTAACAGAGCTCCCTTTTGGGTTTGTACAAAGTTATGCTTAAATGACCCGGTGTAGCTGTCTAAGCCAACTTTGTACCAACTTAAAGAACCAATAAATGTTGTATATTTATTGCTATTCAACCAATAGAAACAGCTGGACTGTACAGAAGTGACTACATGCATGCATACATTGAATTTACTGTTTCATAAAAAGTTTCATTACATTACATAGATACAGTAGATGCTGACTCTAATGACGTTTATCAGAGAAGCACAAAAGATTACTGTGGACAGGAACAATTTTCACACGTAATATTTGAGTTTTACCTGAACGATGATTGGTTTTGGGTACATGAATAGTTGCTCAGTCTACATTGTGTAACAGTTGATGTATATTGTAGTTGACGGTCATGGTGAGATTGGCTCTGTTCATAAACTCTGTAGTGTACTTGCGGATTGATTTCTACCGCTTGATTAAACTAATAGTAATACAATCAAGTGTGAGATTGGCTCTGTTCATAAACTCTGTAGTGTACTTGTGGATTGATTTCTATCGCTTGATTAAACTAATAGTAATACAATCAAGTGTTAGATTTGCTTTTGAAACACAAAATGCTTTTTGCTGATACATGTATAATTCTACCAAAAAGTTTCAGAAATGCAGTATTGATTTAAAATTGCACTCTTTTGTAAAGCATCATAATTTTATCAAGAAGTAATGCATTTCTTACGTTATGTTTCTTATTGCTGGTGACTGACAGTTAAAGTGATTTTATTGAAACTTTACATAGTTGAAGGAAAGCATGCATAGTGTGAAAGAAGGTCTTTGATATATTTATTTTAATCTATACTGCAATACAACATTTTCAACACATTAAAATTCCCACCTGTGCTATGTATCATTTTTAAAGACATTTCTTGTTTTATATTAAAGCTGGTATGTCAGTTACCACAAATGGTATTGGATTGAAAGTATCAGATACGCAATTCTCCAGTTACACAAATCTGTTTTGCTTTTTCCTAAAGTTGTTCCCCATTTGTTGAAATGGTTTTGACTAGGTGTTCATTATCTCATATTATATAGTGAGAAGGCTTTTAACCCTAACACTGCTAAATTTCTATTATGAACTTGTCCATCTTTAATTTGGACAGTAACATAAGCTGTTAAAAAGGATGCTTACCAAAAAGATACTCACTGAATAGCGAACAGTGCAGATCTTGATCAGACTGCACAGATGTGCAGGCTGATTATGATCTACATTGGTTGCAGAGACAGAATCAATTGTGTCCAGCATGACAGGCCTTTTGAGTTGTTGAGTGTTGCTGTTCAATGATAGTTCATTTAATTTGATATTTTCTTTTTCAGTCCAGGAATGTGGCTGAAGTCTGTTATACCAGTACAGATATAACTGTTGATGGATAACTGTTGATATCCTTAACATGGGCGATCGCCACGATCATCGTTACAGTCGGACTGTAATAAAGTGTGTCCCCTACCGACCATTGTCCCACACAATCATGGGACTGGAAAGCTATGACTATTACGAAATGTGTGTAATGGCTACCAGTCGGACACTTTCATTGTCATGCAGTAAACTAATGAAGATACAATATGGTGAATGATAGGTATGATTAATTTTAAAATATTCCAGTTATTTTATTCTTTGCTAGGTTTTTTATTAGAGAGAAAGGACATTTTTCTATGAGAACAATAACTAGTAACCAATAGATTTTCAGAAGTAAAAATTAAGTTATATATTATGTTACCCCAATCATCAGCACTCACTAAATATAAACAGTGTATTAGCTTTGTTGTGATGCAGACTTCAAATGATTCATAACATTTAAAGTCACAACTTGTATTGTAGTTGCCACAAGGCCACCAAAAGACACAGTGATCCAGAGAGAAAGTGACTCAGAGGTTCTTATTAAATGGTTTACTCCGAAAAGAAGAGATAATTGGATACCAGGTAGATTTTATCAAATTTTTTTCAACAACATAGTATCAGAGGTATGCAAAATGAAATAGATCTCATTTAGTAATGCTTTAGTCTTAGTTCTTTGCTTTTGTGACCGCTTGGTGTCCGTCGTTTGATGTCCGTCCATCAATAATTTCTAAAATAAATCTTCTTCAAAACGACTTGGCAGACTTTCACCAAACTTCACAGAAATGATCCTTGGATGGCCCCCTCTCAAAATGCCCAAAAAATTTAAATCCATTGGAAACTGTGGTTGTCATGGCAAAAGAAAGGAAAGTCTTTAAAAATCTTCTTCTCAGAAATTTTTAGCCGGATTTCAAAAATATTTTGTAGAAAATTTTTAATGATCTCTACCAAAATTGCTCAAGCCATTCTATTTCAATAAAAACCATGGCTGCTAAAGGATGAGGCTTATTTTTAGCTCACCTGTCACAAAGTGACAAGGTGAGCTTTTGTTATCACGTGTCGTCTGTCGTCCGTGCATGCTTAAACTTTTGCTTGTGACCACTCTAGAGGTCACATTTTTCATGGGATCTTTATGAAAGTTTGTAAGAATGTTCATCTTGATGATATCTAGGTCAAGTTCGAAACTGGGTTACGTGCGATCAAAAACTAGGTCAGTAGATCTAAAAATAGAAAAACCTTGTGACCTCTCTAGAGGCCATATTTTTCATGAGATCTTCATGAAAATTGGTCAGAATGTTCACCTTGATGATATCTAGGTCAAGTTTGAAACTGGGTCATGTGGGGTCAAAAACTAGGTCAGTAGGTCTAAAAATAGAAAAACCTTGTGACCTCTCTAGAGGCCATATTTCTCAATGGATCTTCATGAAAAATCAGAATGTTCACCTTGATGATATCTAGGTCAGGTTCGAAACTGGGTCATGTGGAATCAAAAACTAGGTCAGTAGGTCTAAAAATAGAAAAACCTTGTGACCTCTCTAGAGGCCATATTTTTCACGAGATCTTCATGAATATTGGTCAGAATGTTCACCTTGATGATATCTAGGTTAAGTTTGAAACTGGGTTAACTGCGGTCAAAAACTAGGTCAGTAGGTCTAAAAATAGAAAAACCTTGTGACCTCTCTAGAGGCCATATTTCTCAATGGATCTTCATGAAAATTGGTCAGAATGTTCAGCTTGATGATATCTAGGTCAAGTTTGAAACTGGGTCACGTGCGGTCAAAAACTAGGTCAGTAGGTCTGAAAATAGAAAAACTTTGTGACCTCTCTAGAGGCCATATTTTTCATGGGATCTTTATGAAAATTGGTCAGAATGTTCATCTTGATGATATCTAGGTCAGGTTTGAAACTGGGTCACATGCGGTCAATAACTAGGTCAGTAGATCTAAAAATAGAAAAACCATGTGACCTCTTTAGAGGCCATATTTTTCAAGAGATCTTCATGAAAATTGGTCAGAATGTTCATCTTGATGATATCTAGGTCAAATTCGAAACTGGGTCATGTGCGGTCAAAAACTAGGTCAGTAGGTCTAAAAATAGAAAAACCTTGTGACCTCTCTAGAGGCCATATTTCTCAATTGATCTTCATGAAAATTGGCCAGAATGTTCAGCTTGATGATATCTAGGTCAAGTTCTTAACTGGGTCATGTGTGGTCAAGAACTAGGTCAGTAGGTTGAAAAATAGAAAAACCTTGTGACCTCTCTAGAGGCCATATTTTTCACGAGATCTTCATGAAAATTGGTGAGAATGTTCATCTTGATGATATCTAGGTCAAGTTTAAAAGTGGGTCAAGTGCCTTCAAAAACTAGGTCATTAGGTCAAATAATAGAAAAACCTTGTGACCTCTCTAGAGGTCATATTTTTCAATGGATCTTCATGAAAATTGGTCAGAATTTTTTATCTTGATGATATCTAGGTCACATGTGCTCAAAAACTAGATCACTATGTCAAATAATAGAAATACAGTACAATCGCGATCCTACGAAAAGCCAAGGGACCGGTCGTTTTTTTCGTAATATCGCATTTTCGTTCGAGCGTAGCATAGGAAATTTCGCTATACAGAACCTTAATATCTACACGTCGTAACCCGTGATATCTAAACATTTGATTTAAGTATCGGAGTGCATGTATACCAATTTTATATGTACATCTGGGTTTACTACAAATCTTATTCGAATCTGAACTCAGATAGTATCTGGAATGTAAAACGGGTTGTTATTTTTTCTCCGCTTTTTATTCACTGTACATAAAATATATATAGGGTACATTTTTGCACGAGAACAAAACGTCGTAATTGCATATTCCGATATCCCTCAGCTACCCTTTACTGAATTATTCTGAAAAATAAAACGACAATATACAGACGAACAGTACTTAAATACTTCTTTAATTTTCTTTATGCAGTAATTGTTTGAGACGTATAGATATCAAAGCAAGTGTGACTAGTATGCCATCCGATCTGATAGTTATAGGAGAAAAAATAACCACTAGCTTGTGTCATGGTGTACACGGTATGTGTTTCGAATTGAATTACCAAGTTTCACTTTAATTACTGTTTACGCCCAGCTGAATGATAGTGACACTTTCCACTCTAAAGAGTTTTCACGCCGTTATGGAAGGTGTGAAAACTTAAACGATGCAGGTATTCGTAAAATCGCAACTTAAATAAGTTGAAAACATGTTTTAAGGGCATAACAATACATTCGTAGGAGCGCATTTTTCGTAAAATTGCATTTTCGTAAAACCGCAACTTTGTAACATAAGAAATAAGAAGGAAAGCAGCCGGGACCACAACACCTTTTCGTAGTATACCAGTATTTCGTTAAATTGCGATTCGTAGCATCGCAAATGCACTGTAACGACGTCATACTCAGTTCAACACTGGGTCATGTGGGGATAGGTGAGCGATTCAGGACCATCATGGTCCTCTTGTTTCTATATGGCTATATTGTAAATTTCATAAATCTTCTTCTTCAAAACCACTGGACAGATTAACACCAAACCTCACAGAAATGATCCTAGGGTGGCCTCCTCTCAAAATCGCTGATAGAATTAAAATCCATTTTGAACTGTGGTTCTATGGCAACCGTAAGGAAAATCTTTAAAATTCTTCTCAGAAACTGAACATTAGCCAGATTTCAAAAATATTTTGTAGAAATGATGTCTAGGTGACTTTCTACTAAAATTGCTTAAGCCATTCTATTTTGTTAAAAAACATGGCCGCCAGGGGGCGGAGCTTATTTTCCCTATATGACTATATTGTAAATTTCAGAAATCTTCTTCTCTTAAACCTGAAAAACTAGAGCTTAGATATTTGGTATGGGGCATTGTCTAGTGGACTTTTATCAAGAATGTTTAAGTTATGATCCCAGGGTCAGTATTGGCCCCGCCCCGTGGTCCCTTGAATTTACATAAGAGTTCTGTAGGAAAACATAAAAAATGTTCCCTGAAACCGAGAGGCACAGAGCTTAGATATTTTACATATGGCATTGTCTAGTGGGCCTTTACTAAGATTGTTCAAATCATGACCCCAGGTCCATTTAAAGCCCCACCCCAGGGTCACTTAGTTTTTAACTCCACTATTCAGAGAACAGGGGTTCTATTCTACTTGCCCCAGCGTCTACATCGCGTTTGCGTTAGCTTTCTTGGTTAAAGTTTTTCGGCAGCCTTCATTTTTAGCTCATCTGATTTTTTGAAAAAAAATGATGAGTTATTGTCATCACTTGAGCAGTTGTCGGCGTCGGCGTCGGCGTCTGCGTCGGCGTTGCCTGGTTAAGTTTTATGTTTAGGTCAGCTTTTCTCCTAAACTATCAAAGCTATTGCTTTGAAACTTGGAATACTTGTTCACCATCATAATCTGACCCTGTATAGCAAGAAACATAACTCCATCTTGCTTTTTGCAAGATTTATGGCCCCTTTTGTACTTAGAAAATATCAGATTTCTTGGTTAAGTTTTATGTTTAGGTCAACTTTTCTCCTAAATTATCAAAGCTTTTGCTTTGAAACTTGGAATACTTGTTCACCATCATAAGCAGACCCTGTACATCAAGAAACATAACTCCATCTTGCTTTTTGCAAGAATTATTGCCCCTTTTGGACTTAGAAAATCAGTTTTCTTGGTTAAGTTTTATGTTTAGGTCAGCTTTTATCCTAAACTATCAAAGCTATTCCTTTAAAACTTGCAACACTTGTTCACCATCATAAGCTGACCCTGTACAGCAAGAAACATAACGCCATCCTGCTTTTTGCAAGATTTATGGCCCCTTTTGGACTTAGAAAATATCAGATTTCTTGGTTAAGTTTTATGTTTAGGTCAACTTTTTCTCTTAAACTATCAAAGCTATTGTTTTAAAACTTGCAACTCTTGTTCACAATCATAAGCTGACCCTGTACAGCAAGCAACATAACTCCATCCTGCTTTTTGCAATAATTATTGCCCCTTTTGGACTTAGAAAAATGATTTTCTTGGTTGAATATTATGTTTAAGTCAACTTTTCTCATAAACTATCAAAGCTATTGCTTTAAAACTTGCAACAGTTTTTCACCATCATAAGTGGACACTGTACATCAAGAAACATAACTCTATCCTGCTTTTTGCAAGAGTGATGGCCCTTTTTAGACTTAGAAAATCATGGGTAGGACAATATTTCTATTATACAAAAAAAATCAGATGAGCGTCAGCACCCGCAAGGCGGTGCTCTTATTCTTTGTTACTGTTGCTTATACCTAACTGTAACTTCACATTAACATTTTCAGCATGCAAACAAAGTATGTGCAGTGGCCCCTTATACCTAAGGTCAAGGTCACCAAGGTGCTATACTTACAATAGCTTATTTTTAAGGTTAAAGATTTTCGGCAACTTTTGTTTTTCTGTTATATCTTTGTTACTATTGCTTCTATCTTACTGTAACTCACATAAACTTTGTCAAGCATAAAAACAAAGTATGTGCAGGGGCTGGGCCCATTATATGCAAGGTCAAGGTCACTAAGTTGTTACACTTGGAATTATTTTCATGTTAATTTTTTTCGAAAGCTTCGTTTATAGACATATCTTTGGTACTTTAAAAGATAATGACTTGAAATTAAAGATATTTCTTTATAACATCATCTGCATGTGTGGTAACTCTAATTGTATTTTTGACAGAGGTATGCGCCTTTCATGCTTAAAGTTTTTTGGCAATCTTCTCTTTCTGGATATAACTTTAGTACACTATAAGATAATGACTTGAAATAATGATATAATTTAATTTCATCAAAATAAAGTTCCATACTTGACCTTTAACCCCTCTGAGTAGTAGGGTCTTTTTATACTTGGTGTATCTTCCTTTTAAAGTAGATGTCTCTTATTGAGACATAAATTTATTTTACTGTCAAATCGCCAAATAGTGGAGCGTGCTGTCTTACAGACAGCTCTTGTTATATGAGTTATATATAAGGAAAAGATACTTAAATATTATCTGTTAATATGTTGTGAAATGATTTAAAGTTTTAATATTGAAAAACTCTGTCCTGTTCTTAACAATGTACCATGGCATTTCAGGAATGGCAGTGTTGCAAGAAGAGGTTATGGTGTTAAAGATGGGAACTTTCAGGATACTAATGATAAGAATAGACTGGTTCAGTGTTGGATTTTACATGCAATAAAAATCAGTATAGCTCATATCTATGTCTGAGTATGACAAGATGTTTCTTTTTTGAGGATTCTAATATCTATGTCAGATCCAAAGGTAGTTGAACAGCTTGTTAATAAAGCTGAAATTGATGGAATATTTTAATCCACATCAGACTGAAGATATAAAAGACAGGGTGGGGAAGAAGTAAATACAATTCTTGAGATCTGTGTCAAATCCAAAGTATAACAGCTATTACAAAAGTGGCACTTAATAAAAAAAATTGACACAGAAATCAAGAGTGCTTCACATAATGTCTATAGTCTTATAAACTCTTGGCCTCTGAATGACAATAGAGCATTATGGGTAAAATAAGCAGATGTTCTCTTGAAGAGCAATATTGGTAAAGTAGAAAAGTTAGAAGAGACATAAATTTAATGTATGACCAGTTCTCAAATATGATTTTTTTCCTCACTGGTTAGCCAGAATAATGTGAACTCATGTTTCCAGTTAATGAGTTATGGCAATTCAGTTTTGGGTGAAATAAGTGTATAATTTACTGACAATTAGTAAAGTTTATTAAGAAAGTTGGGAAACACATACACCTAATGGGGCTTTAGCAGGAGGCATTCAGAACAGTCTGAAACAGTTAAAATTAGACAGTCTCTAAGTTTTATAATATATTTCTACTAATTATACATGAGGAGACATATTGTTTTTGCCTTCACAGTCCATCCATCTGTCCTCATTAAGATTGTCTGGATTTAACAGGTCAAACTGCTGGCCGGATTTCAAGAAACTTCACAGGAGTGATCAGTACTAAGCCTAGTTGTTCATATCGCCGGCACATTCTTCTTGGTTACACAAAATGGCCGCAAGAGCTAAAAATAGAAAACTTTTGAAAAGCTTTCACAGGTCAAACTGCTGGCTGGATTTTGACTAAACTCACAGGAATGATCAGTACCAAGTCTAGTTATGTATATCGTTGACACGTTCCGCTTCGCTGCACAAAATGGCCGAAAGAACTAAAAATAGAAAAACCTTGTCTAGCTTTCACAGGTCAAACTGCTTGCTGGATTTTGACGAAACTTCACAGGAGTGATCAGTACCAAGCCTAGTTGTGCATATCGCCGGTATGTTCAGCTTTGCTCCATAAAATGGCAACCAGAGCTAAAAATAGAAAAATCTTGTCCGGCTTTCACAGGTCAAACTGCTGGCTGGATTTCGACAAAACTTAATAAGAGTAGTAAGTACCAAGCCTAGTTGTGCATATCGTCTGACGTTGACATTTCTACAAAAAATTGCCATCAGAGCTGAAAATAGAAAAATCTTGTCCGTCTTTCACAGGTCAAAATGCTGGACAGATTTGGATGAAACTTCATAGGAGTGATCAGTACCAAGCCTAGGTTTGCATATCGCAGACACGTTCTGTTTTGCTGTAGAAAATGGCTGCCAGAGGTATACATAGGGTGGAGAGGTATGTTTTTGTGACAAAAACACCTTCTGGTCTAGTTAATATTTTACAGAACATAGTCCCAGAATAGAGTGATTCAGTTTTTGAGATCAGCAATAAGTATACTTCTACTGGTAGTTCCTTTCTGCAATTTAAAATCATTTGATAACAATAATAATACTGATGATAAAAAATTATGATGCAATAATGACAGTGAAAATCTGTTGATATTTTCAGATTCAGGTTTACCACCTGAGTACAATACATTATTACAGCAGTCACAACATGAGAGCAGTGTTAACCAGTCTGACACCATGTATAATATGGCTTACTACCCGGAAATGAAGACCTTCTACCAACAATCAGGTCCTGTACCCCTTATGCCACTGCAGCCCTGCTACAGGTCCAGGCTTAAGGACAGAATGCAAGAAAACAGGTATCATTTGTTTACATGGAGTATTTCCTTGTATTATTGTTGAGAAACCAAGTTGTGTATTCATGAGAACATGGTTCAGTAGAGTCTGCCTGGTTAGTTGAGTAGGTAGATCACAAGACTGATACTGTATTAGGGATGGAGAGAAGGTGCTGGTGACCCTGTGGTTAAGCTTGCAGACATTGAATCCTGAATGTGCAGTGATTTCATTGTTTTAATGTTTCATCCTTTATACAGAAAAAGAAATGGAAGAAAACATCCCTTGTAGTAATTTGCAAAATGTTTGGTTTTAGTGCACAGTATACAATAGGTTTTTAACAGAATTTTTATATGCCCGAAGGGACGTATTATGTTATACCCTCGGTGTCCGTCCGTTAGCAATTTTGTGTCAGCTCAGTAACTCTTGAACCCCTTGAAGGATTTCAAAGAAACTTGACACAAATATTCACCACACTGAGACGACATGCAGAGCGCATGTTTTGGATGTCTTGCTTCAAGATCAAGGTCACACTTAGGGGTCAAAGGTCATATGAGTGTGTTGCGTGTCCGCTCTGTAACTCTTGAACTGCTTGAAGGATTTCAAAGAAACTTGGCACAAATGTTCACCACACTGAGACGACATGCAGAGAGCTTGTTTCAGATGACTAGCTTCAAGGTCAAGGTCACACTTAGGAGTGAAAGGTCTTATATGACTTTGCTGTGTCCGCTCTGTAACTCTTGAAAGTGCTTGAAGGATTTCAAAGAGACTTGGCACAAATGTTCACCACACTGAGGCGATGTGCAGAGTGCATGTTTTGGATGACTCGCTTCAAGGTCAAGGTAACACTTAGGGGTCAAAGGTCATATATGACTTTCCTTCGTGTATATTACTCTGCATTGCAGTGCTGTTGTTTTTATATGGCAGATTCTTTTTTGTTCTCTTACAATAATTTTTTTTAATTACTTCCCTTTTTTGTTACTATAAACAGCTTATTTTGAAACTTTTTTATTATTGGCCGTAGGGAAAAACCCGAGACCACTTTTCTGTGGTACAACATTGATGGTACATCCAATTTTTAGATGTATTTTGACATAACTTTACCTGGTAAGAATTTTTTTGTGGACTTAGAATTTTTTTTTTGAATTTCTTCTTTTTGTTGTTTCTGTCCTTTGGGCTTCAATAGTCAAGTTCTTTAAATTTTGCTCCCATCCTGTGATGTAACCCTTCGGGCATATATTGCCCCTCTTGGCGGTGCTCTTGTTAACCTTTATGATAGACTTGTCCACAGAATCTCGAGAACCTAACAGAAGTTCAGCTGAGTCAACGATCATTTGTCAGGTAGCCCCCACACTTCATGCTACTGTATGTATATATATCTATATATCATCGGAAATCTACTCGTGTCACGTTGCTTATGCAGATACACTCTATTTCAAAAGCTCTTGAAATGTAACCCTCCCAATGACATGTACATGTTTATGAATCTAGCTTATGTACATTCTGCTCCTTCTGAATTTGTAATGTGTGAAGCATTTGAGAGACTTGGATAACCTTTCCGCACCTGTAACATGATAAAATGTATTAGCGTTTGATGGCCCTTTCACGCTTCCGTAGAATCAACATTTATTACACAAAATTCATTTTGAAAATATTTCTGAAATGTCTAGATCTGCAGCTTTCAAATACGGAAATATCTTACACCCGAGGCATATATTGACACTTTCAGACAACATCAAAAAGGACCTTTTGAGTGATTTGACAAAGTTCCAGAAATCTCTATGTACCCTTGCTCCGTTACGGACCCCTTTGGGATTTGTGCTTATTTCGAGTTCAAATATTTTTTGGTAGATGAAAAGCTGACATGTCGGGCTAAAGCCCAGGTATTTTCATATCATTAGAAAATGCTGAAAATTGACTCCCCATTAGCAACAAAATAAAATAATAAAAAAAGAAGTCCATTCGCATACATATTTAGATGGGGTGACCCCTGACTATCGACCAATCCAAAGGCGACTTTCGTTTTCAAGTTTTGCATGTTTACTTCCATTTTCTTTACTTTCGGAAATAGCTGAAGGTTGGGTGATGTCATTTTCTGTGTTGTCAAAAACATACATATGCGTGGGGAGACTACATAAAAATGTGCCCAGTGTCCTAAGGATATAGAGTATTGATATGGGGGAAAAACTTCCTTCAGTAATTAGCTAAAAATATGACACTTCAATCAGTAGATACAGCTTCAGATTTATGTCAAAATTTTTGTAGAGAAAACTTCTTACATTGTTTGTAATTATAAACAAAAAGTAAGAACAATGGGATCTATGGATTTTTTCAATGTTCATACTTCAATTATACAGTACATACATGCTTGTAAGTTGTATTAAAACTATTTTTCCAGTAGTTACAGAGTAAAATTGTAACAAAAATAGGGTTAAACTGTATTTAATAGCTTATAAGAAATATTCAAACTTGTAAAATTGTGGCAAAAATAGGGTTTTTATCTGAATTTTAAAGCTTACAACAAAAATACAAGCTCGTACAATATTCTTTTATAATACAACACTACAGAGATATCAGTCTGTTTGGAAAATATTTGATTTCAGCGTCAATATGTGAAGTCGAGTCCTTTCTTGATAACATGTGTATAATTAGTTTCTAAAAATGTTACACAAATTTTAACATCAAAGTGAGTTTTCCGGTTTTGATGATAAAAATCTTTCTATTTATGTAAACAAGAATAGCAGAAGTAGCAAGAAATTAAATAAGTCCTAGTCACAAGAAGTGTAAAAGTGAAAAAGATAAACCTATTGTCAGGCAAACAGTAGAACAAGATGCCCACAGCCCGCCAGCTGTCATAAGGACTATGAGTTGCACACAACACTCTAAGTCCACATAAAAATGCTTACCAGTAGAGATAGGTCATAATACACCTTAAAATTGGAGGTAACATGCATGTTGTACTACAGAAAAGTGGTCTTGATTTTTCTCTATGACCAGTAAAAGAAATTACAATATAAGCTATTTATACTAACAACAAAGGGAAGTAATTCTAGGTTCTTGCGCATGATACTCCGTCTCATGATGGTGAACAATTGTGCGAAGTTACATCAAAATCCCTCTGCATGAAAAAGAAATGTGCCAGACAAAGTCATTCTTGTATCTGATCTTTGACCTTAGACCTAGGGACCTGGTTCTTGTGCTTGACACTCTGTCTTATAATGGTGAACATTCATGCCAAGTTACATCAAAATTCTCTGATTCTCCAATATCAGAGGATCCAGACTATGCTGAAGATTCAAAAAATGGGGCAGACAGAACTAATGACGGAGGAAGGAAGCCAGTTTATTGTGTATAAATAGCTTTAGATTATGTTGTCTGAATTCAGTTTTTCCTTTGATAAACACTTTGATATTTCATTACAAAAAGACCTCTTGCTCTGTGGTTAAAAGATAAGAGTTGAATCCATTTCCTTTCCTGTAACTTTACCTGGACAATCAAGATGGTAATTTTCCAGTCACACATTCCATTTAATCTATGTTACTTTACATTGTAGATTCCATGATAGCTAACTTTGGAAAGCTTAATTACTTTTTAATGTAACTTACTTAAACATTTAGATTTTTTAGTACTCAGCTATGAAACTACATTGTAGATTCCATGATAACTAACTTTGGAAAGCTTAATTACTTTTTAGCTCACCTGTCAAAAAGTGACAAGGTGAGCTTTTGTGATCGCGCGGTGTCCATCGTCTGTCCGTCCGTGCATGTGTGCGTCCGTAAACTTTTGCTTGTGACCACTCTAGAGGTCACATTTTTCATGGGATCTTTATGAAAGTTGGTCAGAATGTTCACCTTGTTGATATCTAGGTCAAGTTTCAAACTGGGTCACGTTCCTTCAAAAACTAGGTCAGTAGGTCTAAAAGTAGAAAAACCTTGTGACCTCTCTAGAGGCCATATATTTCACAAGATCTTCATGAAAATTGGTCAGAATGTTCACCTTGATGAAATCTAGGTCAAGTTTGAAACTGTGTCACGTGCCATCAAAAACTAGGTCAATAGGTCAAATAATAGAAAAACCTTCTGACCTCTTTAAAGGCCATATTTTTCATTGAATCTGCATGAAAGTTGGTCTGAATGTTCATCTTGATGATATCTAGGTCAAGCTCGAAACTGGGTCACGTGCGGTCAAAAACTAGGTCAGTAGGTCTAAAAATAGAAAAACCTTGTGACCTCTCTAGAGGCCATATATTTCATGAGATCTTCATGAAAATTGGTCAGAATGTTCTTCTTGATGATATCTAGGTCAAGTTTGAAAAGTGGGTCACTTGCCGTCAAAAACTAGGTCAGTAGGTCAAATAATAGAAAAACCTTGTGACCTCTCTAGAGGCCATATTTTTCATGGGATCTGTATGAAAGTTGACCTGAATGTTCATCATGATGATATCTAGGTCAAGTTCGAAAGTGGGTTACGTGCCTTCAAAAACTAGGTCAGTAGGTCAAATAATAGAAAAACCTTGTGACCTCTCTAAAGGCCATATTTTTCATGGGATCTGTATGAAAATTGGTCTGAATGTTTATCTTGATGATATCTAGGCCAAGTTCGAAACAGGGTCATGTGCGGTCAAAAACTAGGTCAATTAGTCTAAAAATAGAAAAACCTTGTGACCTCTCTAGAGGCCATACTTGTGAATGGATCTCCACAAAAATTGGTCAGAATGTTCACCTTGATGATATCTTGGTCAAGTTTGAAACTGGGTCACGTGCCTTAAAAAACTAGGTCAGTAGGTCAAATAATATAAAAACCTTGTGACCTCTCTAGAGGCCATACTTTTCATGGGATCTGTATGAAAGTTGGTCTGAATGTTCATATTGATGATATCTAGGTCAAGTTTGAAACTGGGTCACATGCCTTAAAAAACTAGGTCAGTAGGTCAAATAATAGAAAACCTTGTGACCTCTCTAGAGGCCATACTTTTCATGGGATCTGTATGAAAGTTGGTCTGAATGTTCATATTGATGATATCTAGGTCAAGTTTGAAACTGGGTCAACTGCGTTCAAAAACTAGGTCAGTAGGTCTAAAATTATTAAAATCTTTTGACCTCTCTAGAGGCCATATTTTTCAATGGATCTTCATGAAAATTGATCTGAATTTTCCCCTTATGATATCTAGGTAAAGTTCAAAACAGGGTCACGTACCTTCGAAAACTAGGTCAATAAGTCAAATAATAGAAAAACCTTGTGACCTCTCTTAGAGACCATATTTTTCAATGGATCTTCATGAAAATTGGTCAGAATTTTTATCTTGATAATATCTAGGTCAAGTTCAAAACTGGGTCACATGAGCTCTAAAACTAGGTCACTATGTCAAATAATAGAAAAAACGCCGTCATACACAATGCTGGGTCATGTGGGCAGAGGTGAGCGATTCAGGACCATCATGGTCCTCTTGTTAATGTTACTTACTTAAACATTTAGATTTTTTAGTACTCAGCTACGAAACTTGACTTTTTCCAGTAACATATTTTTATGTCCCCCTTCGGAGAAGGAGGGGTATATTTTTTGCAGATGTCGGGCCAGTCTGTCGGTTGGCCGGTCTGTTGGTCGGTATGTAGACCAATCCATTCCGGATGATAAGTCAAGAACCCTTGGGCCTAGGGAGGTTGTTCATAACCAGCAGATGACCCTTATTGATTTTGAAATCAGTAGGTCAAAGGTCAATGTCACAATGACCCAAAACAGTTAAATGGTTTCCAGATGATAACTCAAGAAGACTAGGGTCTAGGATCATAAAAGTTGATAGGGAGGATGGGCATGTACTTCAGATGACCCATAATGATTTTGAGGTCAGTAGGATAAAGGTCAAGGTCACATTGACCCTGAACATTTAAACCATTTCCTGGCTGTAACTTGAGAACGCTTTGGCCTAGGATCACTGAACTTTTTAGGGAGGTTGATCATGACCAGTATATAACCCCTATTGATTTTGAGGTCAATAGGTCAAAGGTCTAGGTCACATTGACCCAGAGCAGTAGAACTGCTTTACAGTGACCAGATAATTTCTGTTCCTTGTGCAATTACTGAATGTATTAGAGGGGGCATTCTGTGTTTTATGAGCTCTTGTTTGTAACCTATGTTACAGTTGAGATTCTACTGGATAGCAGATAAATGGGAAACGCTTTACTTTAGAGATTTCATTGTAGCTCATTGCAAAATCTTACTTTCGACACTGTACTTTATACATCTTGCTTATATTCCATGGTAATTGATTATTTTAAAAGCTATTTTGTATCAAATATAACTTACATGACACTTCAGATTCCATGGTAGCTAACTGACAGAGCCAGGAGGACTGCAGTGAATTTCATTCAAGTTCAGATAATGTGTATGAGGAAGGAAACAACCAGTTTTTAAATGAGGGAGATTTTGCTAATGCTGTTATTAGGGCTGCTGAGCTGTCTGGCCTGACTGTTGTGGATACAACAGTCAGTGTTTCAAACCCTTAACAAGGTATGATATCACCATTTAATAAGTTGTGCTGAGAATTTGACAAATTTTAATGAATAGATGTGGTTTTGTTATGGGACTGTTGGTGGGGATTTGAACTTGCTATAATGGCCTGAAGCCCTGGCTTCTTTTCCTGTAGTGAATCAAATTCAAAATTTGGAAAACGGCTATTCTTGGCATAGTCTTTCTGTTTCCTGTCTGAAGTATTGTTGCATAGAACCTTTGTCCAGGCTTAAATCTAGTTTCTATGGGTATCTTCAATAAAATAGCATTTTTTTGAAAGAATTTCCATTTACTTGGAACAAAATGATAATAACAGAATGTTAAAAAATGTCATTTTAGAGCTTTGTAAATACTTGAGGTATTCTCTGTTATTTTGTGAAAAGTTGCATGTTGTTTATCCTTCTTCCATGTTTACTACTGTGATGATTTGATTCCGTGCCAGGAATCTTTTAAACAAGTAAAGAATACAGTTAAGTCCACAAATATTTTCTTTTTTGAAATAGCTTCAGGGCTCAGATTATATGCAAATAAGTGTAAATTACACTTTGAAGTAATGCATGTCTGATCATTTTTTAGCATATAAAAACGTTCATGAAATTACAGAAACGCATGCAATGACTTTATACTAGCATAAACAAAATCTGAATCGTTTGGATGCTTAACGTAACAGTGCTCCCACATTATTACCCCGTCATATTACACAGGTGCATTACATTTGGCAAAATATGTTCTATAAATTATGACCATTTATAGTTAGAAATTCTAGTTACTTTTTTAATGCTCTTTCATTCTATCTCTGTTAATGTTAAATAGATTTTACTCAAATTGAAACTGTTGTCTAACATCATATCAATGGCAATTAATCAATCCAATGATAGCTCAAGTTTTCTCAATGTACCCCTATTTCGCTATTCAACAGTCCTGACAGTCCATGAACATACTTTCCACATGACTGGACTTACTGAGGTAAAATGCATTATTTGCATGAAAATTTCAAGTAAGGCAACAAAGTCCCGTATTTACTTTGTATAAACAAGGATACAGTACACCTGAGGAGTATTTCATTAATCTGAGAGTTCTCAAATTGTAAATTTTCAATCATATCTTCTTCATTTATTTACCTCTATTAAAAATCTGCTTAGCTGTGTAGGTGAGCACTTCATGCTTGTTTTCAGCTGACATGAAAATGTAGGTCGCACTGATGTCTTAAAAGATAAGTTTTTTTCTGTAACTGCCTAATCGTACCATTATAGTTCATTTTTGGACATATGGCACATGGTAACAACTATTATTCACTTATTGATCGAATGACTTGCCAGTCCAATCAGTAGTCAAAATTATAGCCCAAGGTCCAAAGGACTGAGAGCCAATAGTTTTGAATATTGACCAGCAAGCCATTCAGTAAGTGATTAAAGATTTATAACATGACTTCAGAAATTAATTTTTATGCCCCCGAAGGGAGGCATATAGTTTTTGAACTGGCTGTCGGTCTGTCAGTCTGTCCGCAATTTTCGTGTCTGGTCCATATCTTTGTCATTGATGGATGGATTTTCAAATAACTTGGCATGAATGTGTACCACAGTAAGACGACGTGTCGCGCGCAAGACCCAGGTCCATAGCTCAAAGGTCAAGGTCACACTTAGACGTTAAAGGTCATTTTCATGATAGTGCATTCGTGTTCGGTCCATATCTTTGTCATCCATAGATGGATTTTCAAATACCTTGGCATGAATGTGTACCACAGTAAGACGACGTGTCGCGCGCAAAACCCAGGTCCATAGCTCAAAGGTCAAGGTCACACTTAGACGTTAAAGGTCATATCTCATGATAGTGCATTGATGGGCGTGTCCGGTCCATATCTTTGTCATTCATGCATGGATTTTAAAATTATTGGGTATGAATTTGTACCACAGTAAGACGATGTGTCGCGCGCAAGACCCAGGTCCGTTGGTCAAAGGTCCTAAACTCTAACATCGGCCATAACTATTCATTCAAAGTGCCATCGGGGGCATGTGTCATCCTATGGATTTGAATTTGATTCACTACAGGAAAAGAAGCCAGGGCTTATTTTAAAATTTCTGATAATACACACACAGTAAACATTTAATGAATATGGACTGGTCATGTATGTATGAACTGGTGATTTATATAAGGAGTGATGTAATAATATTTAACTCTTTCCCTGCTGAATTTTTATGATGAACTTGTCCATTGTTCAATTTGGACAGTACTATTAACTGTTAAAAGGGGTGAATACCAAAAAAATGTGTAACTGACTAAATAGTGAAGTGTGCAGATCATGATCAGACAGCATGGATGTGCAGGCTGATTATGATCTACACTGGTCGCAAAGGCAGAATCAGTTGTGTCCAGCATAGTAAAGGTTAATATTTAAAAACAACAAACATGCTGCTTGTTAATGTATATCTGAAACTGAAACTCTTTTATTTGATTGATAGCTGTTTTATTAGAAAGTAAGTAAAAGTGAGTTATTGTGACATGTCCATAAGTTATTACAAACAACTGTATTTTTGTATTTGTGACAAAATTGTTCATGTTCGAATGTATATCAGTTTTGTTGTATCATTTCAGTAGTGACCATCCGCTTGGACTTGCTTCCCAAGGAAATTTTTACGAAGTCATTGACTATCAACATGACATGGAGACAGAATGCCCTGATCAAACCAAGTTTCCGGCCACTTTCTGGCAACCAATGAAAGAGCTGAGAATACCGTCGGGAGTTGCCAGCACCTGTACCATCAGTGTTGAGTCTTCCACAAAATAACACAGACTTTGAGCATTGCTTCTCTCAGGTCAGAAAAATGCAGTGAGATAACAGAAGTAACTTATCAATAAACTATTTCCTGTCTATCAGTAATAATTGGACAGTTGCTGAATGTTACCATGGATCTACAGAAAGCTGGTGGACAGTCATGGATCTGCTGAAATCTGGAGGGCAGTTACTGAATGTTACCATGGATTTGCTGAAAGCTGGTGGACAGTTACTGAATATTACCATGGATCTGCTGAAAGCTGGTGGGCAGTTAATGAATGTTAGCATGGATCTGTTGAAAGCTGGTGGACAGTTACTAAATGTTACCAAGGATCTGCTGAAAGCTGGTGGGCAGTTAATGAATGTTACCAAGGATCTGCTGAAAGCTGGTGGACAGTAATGTTACTGAATGTTACCATGGATCTGCTGAAAGCTGGTGGACAGTCATGGATCAGCTGAAATCTGGAGGGCAGTTACTGAATGTTACCATGGATCTGCTGAAAGCTGGTGGACAGTTACTGAATATTACCATGGATCTGCTGAAAGCTGGTGGGCAGTTAATGAATGTTACCATGGATCTGTTGAAAGCTGGTGGACAGTTACTGAATATTACCAAGGATCTGCTGAAAGCTGGTGGACAGTAATGTTACTGAATATTACCAGAGATCTGCTGAAAGCTGGTGGACAGTAATGTTACTGAATGATACCAGGGATCTACAGTTACTGAATGTTACCAGGGATCTGTGGAAAGTTACTGAAGGTTACTTTGGATCTGCTGAAAGCTGGTGGACAGTTACTGAATGTTACCAAGCATCTGCTGAAAGCTGGTGGACAGTTACTGAATGTTACCAGGGAACTGCAAAAAGCTGGTGGACAGTTACTGAATGTTACCAGGGATCTGCTGAAAGCTGGTGGACAGTTACTGAATGTTACCAGGGATCTGCTGAAAGCTGGTGGACAGTTACTGAATGTTACCAGGGATCTGCTGAAAGCTGGTGGACAGTTACTGAATGTTACCAGGGATCTGCTGAAAGCTGATGGACAGTTACTGAATATTACCAAGCATCTGCTGAAAGCTGGTGGACAGTTACTGAATGTTTTCAGGGATCTGCTGAATGCTATAAAGATACATAAAGGAATATTAAAGGTAGTTAACATGACATTAAAGAATGTTCAGTTGTTACAGTGAAATAGATCTTAAAAATATTAAAATCAAGTACAAATTTGATGGTTGAATATATACATTAAAACTAATACTGAATGTGACATTTAAATTAAAGGATGTTCATATGTGCCAGAGATATAGACATACAACATATCAAATACAAAAATGATAGTTTTATAATTAAGATATTGAAAAGATAAACACCAGCATGATATTAAAAATAATTTCACAGTTTGTTTTATTTTTTTATAACAAACAAGAAAAACAGAAGTAATTACGTAACTCAGAAAGATATAATATATAAATACCATGTGGCAACCCGAGGGCAGAATTATGTCACCCAAGGCGAATGCCGAGCGGTGACATTCTGTTTCGAGGGTTGACGGTATCAATATCACATACGCTGCTATATGATATTTTATTATACCGATCAAAATTTAGTGCATAAAAATGTTTTTAATTCATTTAATTTAACGGTTTGATCTTTAGTGTGGCTATCGCCTGTGTACACATTGAAGCTTTTCTGAGGACTTAGATTTATTTTTAATTTCTGCCCTTTGTTGTTCCTGTCCTTTTGGCTTCATCAGTCAAAATTTTGCTCCTATCCTTCTCTGATGTAATCCTTCGAGCATGAAACTACTGGCCTGATTTGAAAATAGTTTTATTTGAAGTAACTTTAAGAAAATTTCAACTATATTTTCTCATAATTCTTTTGATTGATCTTGATTATGATTTTTTGACATTCTTGTCCTTAAGTGCAATGGTAACAGGTGAGCGATATAGGGCCATTTTGGCCCTCTTGTTTAAAGCTTTAGCTAAGAAATTTGTTCAAGCAAACAACTCTACTCAGGTGAGCGATATAGGGGCATCATGGCCCACTTGTTAAATTTAGAGTACAACATGTACTCAGGTTTGTCATTGTTGTTACATGACAAAAAAGTGTTTACCCCTTTTGGGGAAAAATGACCCTTTTAGAAGACTGTAATGTGTCCTCGAATATTGCTTTCTTACAAAAGTTTTGCCAAAAATTAAATTAATGCTAAATGATTAAAATGTGGCTAATAATGTACCATTTAACCTAATAGATTCTACTTTTTGTAGAAAGTTTTTTTTCACCCTTATTTTTGGCTGGCATTTGCCTATACTTGATGTAAGATTTACAATGAGGTAGGGATGGGTAATTTCAAATATCTATTAAAGTAGATCAGATTTGGTTTTGATATTTTCCTGACTGATACATATAATTATAAGCTATAATTGAAATAAAAGTTTACAAGATAACACTTGAAATTATCTAGAAAATATAAATTAAAACAAAAAGAACAAAAATATCAAAATTCACCAGTTTTAACATTTTTATGCACCTGAAGGCAGGCTGTCTAGCGTCCCTAAAATTCCTACTTTTTCCTATTTTTTTTCAATTTGGCTAAAATTCCTATTTTTTTTAAAAAATCAAAGGAAATTCCTAAAAAGGCCCTATTTTTTCACAAAGATTCCTAATTTTTTAACTTTTTTGCAATGATCAAAAAGAGAAAATGTTTTAAATGTTGTTTAAAAGTTCTTCTAATTCAGAAAAAAAACAATTTAGCACAGTTCAAAACAGTGGAAAGCTAGGAGACGTCTTTTCTGTAAATAAAGCACTATTTGTGAGTTACTTTTATGTCAATCAAATAAAGGTAAGCACATTACATGGTCTTTAAAGTCCGTATTTTGATTTGAAAATTCCTAAATTTAGCCCTAAAATTTCCATGAAATTGTACCAAATTCCTAATTTTAGCCCTATTTTTTTGTACAAATTGCCCTAAAATTAGCCCTAATTTTTTGTCGGGGTATGCTAGACAGCCTGTGAAGGGAGGCATATAGTTTTTGAACCGTCTGTCGGTCGGTCTGTCCGCAATTTTCGTGTCCGGTCCATATCTTTGTCATCCATGGATGGATTTTCAAATAACTTGGCATGAATGTGTACCACAGTAAGACGACGTGTCGCTCGCAAGACCCAGGTCCGTAGCTCAAAGGTCAAGGTCATACTTAGACGTTAAAGGTCATATTTCATGATAGTGCATTGATGGGCCTGTCCGGTCCATATCTTTGTCATTCATGCATGGATTTTAAAATTATTGGGTATGAATGTGTACCACAGTAAGACGACGTGTCGCGCGCAAGACGCAGGTCCGTAGGTCAAAGGTCCTAAACTCTAACATCGGCCATAACTATTCATTCAAAGTGCCATCGGGGGCATGTGTCATCCTATGGAGACAGCTCTTGTTTTTCAAAAATTTCTCAGATGCATGGTGACCCCAACTTTTTTCTTTCCGTTTTGAAGCATTTTTGTGTGTCATTAAAGCTGCAAAATATTTTGAAAATATTTAAGTCAGAATTATTTTTGTAGATCTAAGTCTAAATCTTTATACACCCAAAGGGACGTATTGTGTTCTGACGCCGGTGTCCGTCAGTCAGTCCGTCAGCAGTTTCGTATCCGCTCTGTAACTCTTGAACACATTGAAGGATTTCAAAGAAACTTGTCACAAATGTTCACCACATCGAGATGACATGCAGAGCGCATGTTTTGGATGGCTCTCTTTTAGGTCAAGGTCACACTGAGGGGTCAAAGGTCACATGAGCTTGTTTCGTGCCCGCTCTGTAACTCATGAACTGCTTGAAGGATTTTAAAGAAACTTGGCACAAATGTTCACCACATCGAGACGACAAGCAGAGCGCATGTTTCAGAAGGCTTACTTCATGGTCAAGGTCACATTTTAATAGGGGTCAAAGGTCATACCCTCGGGCGCATTTATATTACCCCGAATTCCGGTGCTCTTTTTAATTGAATGTTAAAATAATAACAAGTGAATGAAGTATTGCCATGCAATACAAAGTCCCCTACTGGAAGGCACCTAATTTTCTCTACTGCAGTATAACATAATGAACCGATATCTGTCAATGATGTATAAACAATATTGTACTATATATACAATATAATATAACAAAGCACTTGGATTAAAATTTGCATATATAAAAACGTACAGTTGTTTTCATTTGGATTTTTTTTTGGCCGATTATACAAAAAGCTATCTTAAAAGTTATTTCTAGTAACAACAAAGTGAAATTAATCCTAAAAAAAAATCTATATAATACAAGTCCACAAGAAAATCTTTACCAGGTAGAGATAGATCAAAATACACCTAAATATTGGATGTAACATGCATGTTGTACCACAGAAAAGTGGTCTAGATTTTTCCCTACGGCCAGTAATAAAAAAGTTACTATGTAATCTATTTATAGTAAAAACAAAGGGACGTAATTCTAAAAAAGTGTGCTTAATGGTGGTGAACATTTGTGCCAAGTTACATCAAAATCTCTCCATGCATGAAGAAGAAATGCTTCGGACAAAGTCTTTCTTGAATTTGACCTCTAAGTATGACCTTGACCTTAGACCTAGGGACCTGGTTCTGGCCAAGACAATTTGTCTCATGGTGGTGAACATTTGTGCCGTGTTACATTAAAATCCCTCCATGCATAAAGAAGAAATGCTCAAGACAAAGTCATTCTTGAATTTGACCTTTGACCTCTAAGTATGACCTTGGCCTTAGACCTAGGGCCCGGGCTTTGCGCACAACATGCTGTCTCATCCAGGGGAATGTTTGTGCCAATAGATATTTAAATCCTGTTTTGCATGACAAAGTTAAAGACCGGACAGGAAAAAAATCCTATTGACCTTTGATCTCAAATTGTGACGTTAACCTTTAAGCTAAGGTTCTAGGTGTTGAGCATGACAAGTCGTCTCATCATGGAGAACATTTATGCCAAGTAATATTGTTATCCCTTGATGGATGACAGAGTTCTGGGCCAGATAGAAAAAAAAACTCTATTGACCTTTGGCCTCCAATTGTGACCTTGACCTTTGAGCTAGGGGTCTGAGTTTAGCGCATGACATGTTGTCTCATCATTGGGAACATTTGTGCCAAGTAATATCAAAATCCCTTTATAGATGGCAGAGTTATGGACCGGACAGGAAAAAAACCCTATTGACCTTTGACCCCCAATTATTACCTTGACCTTTGCGCAAGGGCTCCGGGATTTGCGCCTGACACGTTGTCTCGTCATGGAGAACGTCTGTGCCAAGTAATATTGAAATCCCTTAATGAATGACAGAGTTACGGACCGGACACGAAACAGACCCTGTTCATGCCATGTTAACATTTGACTACTAAGTGTGACCTTGCCCTTTGAGCTAGGGGTCTGAAAGTTGTGCATGACACATTGTCTTATTATGAGGTACAATTGTGCCAAGTGATATTAAAATCCCAGTCATTCATTAAGGGATTTCAATATTACTTGGCACAGATGTTCTCCATGACGAGATAACGTGTCATGCGCAAATCCCGGAGCCCTATAAAAAAAACATTTGTGACAGGTTTACACATGTCAGGACAAGGTTTACACATGTCACGACACCGGTAAGTACTGTCAAACTAGGGAAATGTTAAGTCACGCGTATAAAAAATAGATATTATCATGATGAGACCTCAGGGGGGTTGGGGGTGGATGTAACATTTGTATGATACCTGTACATGGCTCTTGTAAGCCCGTATATATATATCCAATGGGTTTCCTCCATATATATTTTTGTCTACCTACCGGTTTCATATTATAATCATCACGGCATACATATAAAAAAGTGCATGATACCTGTACATGGTGGTGGTTTTAACACTGCATACGAGCTTTTACTGTTAGAACCATATAGGGAGATAATAAAAGCCATTAGATTCAATAAAACATACTAGCATGTTCATCAATATTCAAACCTTTGACATATATTAGAGAAAAAATACAATATTATTGCAAAATCACTCAATAAGTCATCTTCTAAGTCAACAAAAAGCTGCCCCAGGTAGAGACAGGTCAAGATAAACCTAAAAATTGCTGTTTCATCCATGCTGTACCACAGAAAAATGGTTTTTGTTATTCCGTATAAGCTACAAAATGAGCTATTTACAGGAATAGCAAAAGGATGTCATTTTAAATAAGAAGAAAAGAATTAAGTTCACAAATAAAAATTTAAACGATGCCGAAATACAATGTAAATGTAATTTATGGCTGGAGCTAAGTTCCAATGTTACTAAATCGAATAAACTAGAGGACTTACAGAAACTGGTCCTGAACAACAGACCAGTTTTTTTTTTGAATTTCAGAAATAGCAGCGTTAAATGACATTTATAGGTATTCAAAGTGAGAACTTATGTAACCTATGATCTTCATTTGTCATTTGCTTTATTAATAATAGATTATTAAGCAACACATTAATCAAAACAGCTCACCAACAAGAGAGCAAATTTGCTATAGTCGGTTGCATTAAAGGGAAAATAGAATACCATAAGTCACAATTTAAGGAGTTAGTACACCTTCTTACCAGCATTTATTCAAATTAGTTTATTGTATTTTGTGTAATTTAATGTTTTAGCTGCTATAATCTCCAGTTCGTTCCTTCAATTAAACTTTTTTTTATCCAGGTTAGAAGTACATGACCCTCCAAAGGTATTTTACATTAGAAGAAGAAGGGATATACAGATATTTAACACTTTATATTGTATTTCTGTCTCACTGTTATCCGCGGAAGTTTGCGCAGTTGATAATTTTTCTAGTATACTTATATCAGCTTAAAATGTATATGTCGTAGGGCTCGTGTTTCCATGGTAACGTATTTTCTCTCTTTAAAAACAAAACAACTAAGTTAATAACGGGCTTTTTCGACGGCTTCAATACCATTCTGTTAATGACAAAGATGGAATATTAATTTTTAAGCTGAATACCAAACACTTTACATGGTACCCTATTTATCATAACAAGAAAGAAACCATGATAACAGAGATTTTCAAAATATCTTATGTCTTGCCTTTTATCGCAGTTTCTTAGAAAAATGATAAATAAGATTATCTTTCTCGTTTAATGTAGCTTCAAAACAATTCATTTCTAAAGTAAGTTATATGTTTGTGTTATTTGCATTTATTTAAACAAATTTTGGTGTTGGAGGAAGACCCAAGGTGCCCCTCCGTGCATTTCATCATGGGTGGGTTCCTGGGTACTACCACCGAACTTCCTTTAACCAGCGATGTATAATTTATTAAAAAACTCATAATTCAGCTCAATAGCCAAACATACAATGAAATAAAAGTAATTTTAATAAATGAATAAATCAAAATCAAACAGACTTTTATAAAAGTATGACTTGATTTTTTTTCCGGGTACATACGTTTTTTTTCTTTTTACAAAACATTCAAAATCATCAGGTATATATTAATATGCCAATAAGTAGATTCTAAATATTGTGATGTCAAATAATACGTTAGATTAAACTCGTTTCAATATTTTTCCGATCCAGTCAAAAGTTCGAAATGCATTAATACTTTTTTCCTGTATTAAACTGTTTATGTGATGACTAAAGATCAATTGCGCATTAACTTTACAAACGAATGTTTACAATGTTGACCTGAAACGAGTACCTATAACGAAGATCAATAAATGTTTGAATAACAAAATGTTTACAAAGTGTTAACTATAAATCTAGACCGCTGTAATACACAATAACATGTGGGGGAGTTTATTTATAAACGTTGAAAATAGGTTTATAATTAAAAAACTACTTTTAGATAAAATGCTAATGAAGGTCCTACTGGACCAAGACTGGTAGGTTAATAAATAATAACATACCCATGTGTTCTACGTGTTGTTCCTCTATTAACCGTTAAGTTTTATTGAGTTGTATAACTTTTAAATACGTTCAATGAACCAAAACAGCAACGCAACATATTTAAGTAAAATACTATATACCACAGATGCATGTTGAATATTGTAAAGGCTGAACCTTCCAGAGGCTACGATGGTTTACTTACGTCACGTCGTCAAGTGAAAAACGTGCGCATGGGAAAGCGTTGTTGTACAACGTTTGCTAATCAAAGAGCCGTCGTTATTTCAAGAATCTGTCGTTTCAGAGATCTATTTCTACGACAGAACGAAGCTGTAAATATTATATGGTATGCATTGCGGTCGCGTAGTTTTCATCTGGATATAAATTATTATTATTTTTTATAATTTTATTCGTCTTTTCCTTTTGCATAATTTCACGGTATATTCTTTGTTTTCATTTTGTTTTTATTTTAATTTATTACTCGCGAAATATTAGATCTATCTATTTCTAACAAACAAACATTACAACATGAGTGACCTCAAAAAGCAATAAGGGTCATCTTGTTCACAATACTACCAAGTTCAAGGTTTTGGGTCAAGAAGTTCTCAAGTTAATGGACGGAAACCGTTCGATCTACCGACAAACGGACGGACGGAACGACCAACCGACTTTATATACTGTACATTTCAACAAAATGGTTAAATCAATTTAATTATGAATGAGAAATAACTGTTATTGGAAACTAGCATATTAATGGAATAGAATCAAATCATTGTGTTTCATCTATAAATGGACCTTAGAGTACATAACAAAATAAAAAGTAACAATTACATAAACACAAAAATGTAGCTTCCAATGTATGCACTATAAAAACGATATTTTCATGTCGGTATTTTTAGACTTATTTATTTGTATGCCATCTTTTCACTTGTCGTTAAATATCATAGTATCGTCTTGTAAGTACTGTGTAGTTTATTCGACTGTTTATCGTCGTTAAGGAAGTTTATTGAGATGTTTTAATATGATTTTTGTTTACGAGTGTTATAACCCACTAAGGGTAAATGTAAGCTTTAAAATACTGATAAAATTTCACACAAAGTATTTGAATTCAGTTTTACGTAGATATAAGTAATAAGCATTGTATCAATTTACATGCAAGTTTAACTGAATGAAAGTGTGACCATCTGGATGTTTAAACAAACAGATACTGCGCAAATACGAATATTCGTTGATACGTCTTTATACTCTATGTTGATATCCCATAGAGGCAATGGCTAGCAGACCAAATTCATCGGTTAATATTGCTGTTGCCGCAATTGATTTCGGAACAACATGCACCGGATACGCATACTATTTGAGAAAGGACAAGAAAAAGGGCAGTTCCCTTCGCAGTATCAACACAGAACAGGCTTGGGAAGGAACCTCTGAAATGGGTCTTCAAGCGCCAACTACGGTACTCTTTGATAAAAACGGGAAATTTAGTTACTTCGGGTTTGAAGCGGAGACAAAATACAAGTCACTAACTGCCACAAATGAACATAAAGGATGGTATTATTTCCGATATTTTAAAATGAAATTACACCATGAAAGGGTAAGTTTTGTTACTTTTCTTAAGTATTTAGTTTAGAATCATTCAAATATTATCAAACGCTGCTCAAATATGATACAGTACTATGCTTCCAATGAATATTAAACTGTATGCAATATCGTTTCAATCGATTTAAAAAAATGAGATATCTTTGCTATACCATTTAAAAATAATACAAAGCGTGAATACAAGCGTGTTCTTCGCTATAAATGGTGTGGTATATTTTCGTCTCCCAAGCGCAGAAAGTGGATAAGTGCATTGAAATAAAAACAGACTTATCCCATTTTGCGCTCAGATTACGATTCGATATTTCAGTCAGTATTTTGTGTAGTGGGATTTAACGTCACACCGACACAATAAAAGGTCATATGGCGACATTTCAGCTTTTGGTGGTAGAGAATATCCCCAGGAGCCCATCCAGGGATTGTTTCATCACGGGCATCCATGCAGAACCACCGACCTTCTATAAGCCAGCTGCAGATCGATGGCATTCTCGGATGAAAAGTTCAACGCCCCAAGCGAGGCTCCATTTCACATCAATGAGGGGCGAGCGATACTAACCATGCTTTCTTATTTCAAGGATAAGAAACACATTTGTAAATAAATAAAGCAGTTAATAAATGTAGAACCAATATTCATATTTTAGATAAAACTTTTGATTGAGTTTAATGCATAAGGTCAGTTTTAATCTGATACTCATTTTCCATGCAAAGTAATTTCCATGCAAAATAATATGTGTTTACAACTTTTTGCAATAGTATTCAATATGCCTTTTTATCCTTTTTTTTTAACAAACACATACATTTTAAAGATGTTTTAACAACAGAAACAATAATCATTATTAAATGTAAATGAAGTTTACAAACAGCTTAACCGTAAACATGACACTGACATTATATTTTTGTTTTATGTAGATATTCATAGCAGTCGGTAAAGAAGTGTTCATCTCTTGTTCACAGTGAACAAGACTATTTTAAAACTTTAAATCGCAATGTCTCAGTACTTTTATGTTTCATATCTAGATTTTACATAATAATGATAGAATTTTAAGTTATAATAATAATAATAGTGAAAGGGTATAATTTAAAGGCTGACCCTTTAAAGTACTAGTCAATTTTGTTTGTCGCAGTCTCTTATATATGTGAATGACATTGTATATTGTATTTAATGTGTTATGATTTATGTTGTATATTGATGCACAGTGAAGAGACTATAAGAATTATATAAACAGGTGTTTATAGGTGTTTGTTTTCAGGACTTGAGCCATGACATGTTGATGGAGGACAGCGAGGGAAAACCGTTCAAATCCATTCGTGTTTTTACTGCGGCTATCGGATATATAAAAGTAATACTTGTTTATCAACACTTTGATAACAAACGAATATATAGATTGTCTTAAAATGTCTTATTTGTATTTTATCATTCTGAAAATTATGATTATTTATATATGGTCGCAGACTAGACATTTACACATTAGTAGTCATTTAAAGTTTTCTTCGTTTTGGGTTTCATTTATAATAAGCGATACCAAGTCTTATATTATAAATTCATTTGATAAATAGAGGATATTGAATTTTCGTTTTACATTTTTCATCAAAGGACAACGCCATTTGTAAAATATTATTGCGTAGTTATACACCATTTACCACATTGAAAAAAAAAACAAAAACAAAAAAAAACAAAACATTTGATAATTGAATTTTCAATTTTAAACCCGACATTAACAGCAACAATACTTTATTATTATAATATTATAGTATTATTTCCAAAATGAAGAAAAAAAAAAACGACATCAATATTTCATCATAAATTCACTTGGCTTAAGCATTTGATCTACTGGAATATGAATACGATAGATATTGATTCCTATACTACTGCCATAAAACTAAAATGGGTCAAAGCGCTGACAGATAATAACAATGCAAGTTAGAAAATCATGCCAAATTACTATTTAGACTTTGGAAATGGCTTAATAATTTTTAAATGTAATTCGAGTAGTGTAAAACGTATTCAACTGAATAAAATTTTAGATTTGTTTTAAACACTTAATAGAGTCTGGCTGAAGATAAAAAAATCTAGAAAGACACCCTGAAATAAAGACATTCGTTTGGGTTAGAAGACAAATGTTATGGGGTAACATTTTCGTACAAATAAATAATATTTTTTTGGAAAGTTGGATTAAATCAAATATAATATTCGTAAATGACACAATAAATACAAAAGTAGAAATTGGTCAAAATATCATACTTGCAATTCACATTAAATCTGTTAAATGATTGGTGTAAAATTAATTGTATGTCTGTTAATACCTACTCTATTCAAAGATCCGAATATTTATTTGTTTGTGGTGATTCAAAATTAGATTATGTCAGTCAGTATTTGTACCTTGGTATTATGTTGACAGAACACCTTGATTATAATGTAACAGCAAAAGTTGCTGCCCAAAGTGCTGGACGTGCACTGACTTCATCTCAGTGTTGTTATATTTTCTGGTCCTTCGGGATCATTGATTTCAACACATTTAGATTTGAAGATTGAATACTGCTTAAGCCGGTGCTAGGGGGCGTGGGCAGTGTTGCATTTTCCATTACTGCTCATGAACAGACTCAATCAAACCGAGTCTGCAATTTTCACTGTTTGCCTTGTTTTCGGTGCTTCCGAGGGATCTACTTTTCAGATTTTATTCTTATTGCTCGCTTCAAAAACAATGGAGGCTTACCATAGGATGTATACACAAAACTGTATTATTCAATTGTTGTCCCAATTATAACGTATGGCTCCTCAATTTTTGGGAACTAAGGTATTTTCATGTATACATGCAGTCCATCACCGGGCCATGAGATTCTACCTTGGTGTCTATATACACCAAATGTGGCTGTTTATGGTGAAATGGGTTGGAAGCCAATCCTTATAGATCAGTGGACTTCAGTATGTAATCATTAGTATCGCTGTTTGAGTTATGAAAATACACGTATAAATAAAAAGATCTTTAGCTGGTCCTGTAAGAAAGGTAACTCAAGATGTAACTCAAGATGTAAGAACTGGCCATTTATTGTTAAAGAAAAATTTAAGTGTTTAGAGTTAAATGACTTCTTGCAATTACTTTTCTCAAGAAAACGCTTAATTGAAACTATGTCTACTGTTCTGTTAAATACTCATGAGAATTGATCAAATTGAGAAATATGGTGATAAACTTAAGGAGTTCTGCCGTGTGGTGGCCAATGTTGGGGGCTTTGTGGGTGATGAGAATTTGGTCGTCTGGTGCCTCCGTATGGCCAGTTAGGGGACTGCAGTGTTCTCTTATCAACTGCAACAATTGCGGTGTGGTGGATAAGAGGATGCTGTAGATCATTTCCTGGTGGCTTGGATCTGCTGGCTGATCTAGGTTGTATCGCTTGTTGGACCACTTGCATTGGCTGTCACACGGTGATGCTCATTTGATTGTCATAATAAACATATATTATAAAATGTGAATATATATATATAGTCTCTTGTAATTCAAATTTGAGTGGCCATTTACTTGTGTTTTATTATGTATATATCATGTTTTATACTGTAAGCATGTAAATGGAAGAAACTGAAATAAACAAATAAATTCAAATTCATACTAAATAAGCTGATAGACAAAAGAAACTATTTAGTTGAATTGAATCAGATTTTCCAGGCTATACCAAAATCATGGCAACAAAAGCTCAAATCTGAAGACTCGTCTATAACTAAAGTAAAAACTGATAGAATCATAAAAATATGAAGGAAAATCTTTAGATACGCTAGATACAAAAGCTATTTATAAAGTATTAGTCAAAACAATATTTACGAAACCGATTACTCATAAGTATTGGTCAACTTAAATAAATGAAGAAATAGAATGGAACTGCGTCTATCAATATATAAAGATAATCCCCGATAATCGATATAAACATTTTAATTTCAGAGTCCATAAACATAGTATTTATGAGCAGAGACATACACCGATACTCCTGGAAACAAATTCTGAAAATCCTGTGTGTTAAATGTAGAGGATTATGAACCTCTGTCCATAAATTGTACAACTGGATGAAAATACAAAGTCTGCTTTATTTATAAGTGTGGAATTCAAAGAAATATGCGCAACTTTAAATGTTTCATTTTTGGATACAAAATTTTTGAACCTAATTATTTCTTTACCAACATCTTTTTAACTATCGTAGGGTTTAGCTTTTAAAATTCTTTTTGTAAGTGAAAATTGGTCGATAGAATATGACATATATAAAGTTTTTAGATCAGAATTCGAAATCATGCATCATTATTACAATTTTTCAAAAATGTTCATACAGTGCAACCTCAGAGCAACACCCTTACGGAGATACAAATATTGACTGTTATGTAGAAGATGTTGTTCTGGAGAGGTAAATTTAATGGTATATTTCAGCTTAGGAAAATTTTGATGATGCTGTTATAGAGAGGTTTATGCTTAAGAGAGGGCCGCTCTGGAGAGGTTGTACTGTATAACTTTTTTTAATCTTTACTAGAAAACACATATCTATTCTCGTTTATACTAATGAAACTGTATTTGACTCGTCTCACTGCTGTATTGCTGTATATATGTATATATAACTATATATGAATAAAAGAATCTCTGCTTCATAAAAAGTAATTACATAAAAATATGAACATGTTTTAGCCCCATTTATTAATATCTATTAGGAACCAACAATCTAAAACAAATATAGAACCAAATTGTAAATCTTAACTTGTTTGATTGAACTTATTATAATTATTATATTATAATAATTGGTTTCCTTATTGGTTAGAGTTTTATTAAAATTTACTGGCAGGGTTTCTTTTATTATCAGCATTGCTTTTCTATTAATACACAATGAACATAGATAAATAAAGCGATAAATAATACTTAAATTCATGGACATAATGGCTTGAGGTTTGATTCTATTTAAAAAGCCAGTTTGGACGTGATGTAAATATTGATACTAGCACAGAATTATTGAAATGTTGATTAAAGATAATATGACAAATATTTATTACATGTATAAGCAGCTTAGCTTTTGAAGAGTAAATGTTTATATTACTTACAGTTTTTGATGCAGTTACATTTAACTTTACAGTCACATTTAATGAAAAAGCTGCAGAATGCCTTAGCTTTCGGGGTAGAAGAAAAGGATGTTATGTGGGTAATCACAGTACCAGCCATATGGAGAGATTCGGCTAAACAATTTATGAGGGAAGCGGCTAAAGCGGTATTATTTTATCACTGTCAATTTGTTAAATCCCTCGATATCCACATAGGAACATATGTTAATGTACATGCCATTTTCCACCAACTCTAGTAAGTCACTCTTTCACATCTGCCACCAGGCATCCGTTGTCATTAGACATTTTCATTTCAGCAATAAGGTGATATTTGAATAAAACTGGCACAGATGCTCCTTCCTAAGATTTCCTATTTCAATTTTATTTAATTGGTCCTTTTCGGTTGCATGCATGGGCAAACAGAGCTAAAATTAAAGCAATCAAACGAATTCCACTTGTTAATTCACTGACGTGATTTGGAAAAGAAAACAACACAGATATGCCCCCTTGATGGTCGACCTTCTAAGATTGCTCAGATCATCGTGATTCTCAGGAAGACATGATTGCTACGGAGAGTGGTCGATTTTTCATATAGAGAATACCATATCAGACTTTGCTGACCAAATTTATAAATATATTTACAAGGAAAACCGCGTCATATACTGATTGCATAATTTTGATTTAATGTCACATGCTTTTGGCGACCATCTACTAAAAGTGTGCAGTTATCCAGACTGATCAAAAGTCATGACGATCAGAGCGAGCGAATGGTTGCCCTACATGCATAAAGTTAGAAACTGAAGGAGATCTTTGGAAGAGAAACTACTGGCTCAATATTTCACCTAAAAAGACTGAGTATGTTCCTGACTTTATGTCAAAACCATTCAAGTCATTTTTATTCATCTGAAAAGTTACTTCCAGTGGAAAGGGGATAGTTTTTCATATATGCATGGATAATCTTGTCTTCTGAATCTGAATGTCCGCTTTCAAAGTGATAAGGAAGAAACATGTTTACTTGGATGTCTTTCAGCAATTTGAAACGTGTATAAGCCGTGGCGATTCGTCAAGCACTTTGTCATTAGGGGAATGTGTCTTCGTAACTTGTTTATGTATTAGAAAATATTTTGGAAGTCTTAAATAATATGTCATAAATGAGGATTCAATAGTCTTTACTGCTTATTTGTGCTTTAATGGCAACCGAAAAAAAACCCAACAACAACAACACATAAACCATGAAAATACAAAAATGTATAGATAAGCCAATGATGAAACCAAAAATATACAATTTTTTTTCAATAAAATCCTTTAAACTGTTTCTAATCATTTAAATTATGATATCAAGTTTGTATACGTCATGTCTCAAAAGGCCCCCACGACTTACTTAAAAACATTGCAAGTCTTGAATTAGTGAAGATAATTTTTTGATTTGTTCATTTCTTTTAGATATGAAAAGTTAAAGAATGTTTTTCTTGACTATCTTTTATCCAAAGCTTGATGTTTTGTCACCTATATAGGCTTTGCCATAGAACGGCCCATATAATTTCAGGCTGGTATTCCTAATGAAAATCTCAAGCTTGCGTTGGAACCGGAATCAGCAGCCATTTTCTGCAAGGAACAAGCGATAAACAAAGCTGACGGAATGGATGGAACGTTTCTATCTGCCTTCAACCCAGGACAGAAATACCTTGTTGCTGATCTTGGAGGTAAAGCTACTCTATACTTTTTACATAGATGAAGGTCAATCTTGTGATTCAAATCCGTTTTGATTTGGTTGAAGAAATGAAGATAATTCTAGAAAATGTGTATCATATTTTATAGAAATAAATACGTTCTAAGGAAACTGCCATATCCTTAAAATAAAACATGGCATAGAATATGTATGGATTTGTGTACAATAGATATGTACACAGAAATATATATACAATGTAAAGAAATGACAACTAAGAAAAAATGCTTGGCTGAACAAGACAGGGCACCGCCATTAACTGGTCAGTGACAAAAAAAGACCAATAAGAAGCCTAAACAGGATAACTGTGCACAGAAGATCACTGTTTCTATGTGTAAAAATTACAGGACAGAATGAAAAAAATAAATACATGTTATAGTGAATTCTTAATACACACAATTGTAAAAAAATCACAAAAATATATATAAAACTAAAGAAACCTTATAAAACAATAACTATGTAATCTTAGTCAAGTTCCAAACAGGATTGTTTTATCTAAATTAAAATCTGTCACTAGGTCGAATCACAGAAAAACCTTGTAAACATACTCGGGTCCATTTTGCCTGTCCTGTCTGATCTATATGTAATTTCACAGAATATTTGCCTTTATAAAAACAGGTCAAATTTGAAACAGGGTCAAAAACTTGGACAAAATATAAAATCAAAGCCTTGAAATGTCTGATGGTTGCGGGGTTTTGGTAGATTTATTTTCTGTTTAAATGTCAGTCTATGAATATGCATGAATGTGAAACAAATACAAATTTAATGTGCCTCATATCTAAGATGAATTCTGCCTGACTCAGCTTGTGATGTAACCATGGGCTGGAATACCTTATCAGTGATAGATCTAATATAATCTAAATGGTCAGTGTGAGTGGATACAGGTTGAACAAGAACTGCTTGTTCATTGATAATTCATCCGCATTATTCATGAATGGGACTATTTTGTGTAGCACATGAACATCCTTTGGATGTGATTCGGAATAAAAATAAAGATGCTATGATTGTCAGAAATACACTTTAACTTTGGTAGCGGGATAAGCCCGCAACCAAAGTCGTCTTAACACTGTTGATGCTTTATTCTATACATGAACTATATGAAATGTGGTTATTAATCTTGTGACTGAAAAAGTGGGTCACTAGACCACTTAATCAAATCAAAAACACAAACTTGTAACACTCCTGATGCCACATTTTCTCTGTTATATATATGAAACAGGGTTAGAATGTTTATTTTGTATGAAATCTAAGTTCATTTTGAAGTCTAAATCTCGTCGGAAAATCTTTTGACCATTCTAAAAGCCATATGTTCTAATTGATATACAGTTGAATATCGTTACCTCGATATCGGTTAGCTCGATACTCCGGTTAGCACGATGTGTTTGAGTCGGTCCCGATTTTTCCCTATTTATCTTAATGTAATTATTTATCATTACCTCGATATGATTAGCTCGGTATTTCGTTTAGCTCGATGAGATTTTCAGTCCCGTCAACTTACGTGTACTGATTTTACACCTGGTTTCGTCGATATCACAGTTTGTCAAAAAATATCCATGTTATTTGTAAGGCGTGAAAATCAACCTATTGTTGTCCGGCGATGTATAAATTATATTCAAGTTAGTTAGTTTGTGTGTTTGTTTTGTTTGTTATTTAATCTTTAATCCAATTTAAATGTCAGGAAGCTTTGCATTTAATTCCCAATAATTAGTCTTATAAAACACCATGCAAGCAGGAAAGCTGTTTTCCAATATAACAACTAATTTGGATGAAATATTTCCTGTTTGACGGAGTAAAAATCTACCATTTAGGATTGAGTAACAATATGCGTATTTAACTGGCAAATTTTCGTTATCGAAGCACAGTCAAAATGACAACTCAACTAGGAACATTACCGCTGCATTCAGACATGTTTAGGGAAGGAATCAAAATGCTAATGTTTAAATGTATATTTTCAAAAATTAAAAAGTTATATGTAAGTATTTAATTAACATGTTTTATATGTCAATAAAATGAAAATCATATTTACGTTTTATATTATTTCTATCCCCTTTCAAGCGCTCTGGAAAATAGCATTAGATACAATGACAATATAGACGTCCAACACAAGTACAAAGTAGTCTCTAATAGTCGATATCGTTACGTCGAACTTCGGATACGTCGATGCAATTTTTACAGTCCCTTGAATATCGAGGTAACGGTATTCGACTGTATTTGAAACCTGGCTAGAATGTTTGTCTTTATGAAATCTAGGTACATTCGAAACTAGTTTATCTTGAGTCAAAGGTATGCCTCTTGGTCAATGACAATTATTATTGTTAAACTAAACTGGATCAACTTGGCATAAAAATTAGGTCGCAAAATTAGATAACAGGAAATTATTTATGTTAGAGATCACATTACGAATGGATACCCATGAAACGTTTCTTATCAATTTAGTTTCTTCGTACTAAATACGATTGTTATCTTACATGATAGTTTGTAATGCCATAAAGCGGAGGTTAGGTGAGAGATGCAATATAGTAATGATCTTTTTTGTTTTGTTTTCGTACAGGAGGAACCTTAGATACAACAGTACATGAAGTTTTACCAGACGGTTTGTTAAAAGAGCTGCATGCTGCAACTGGTGGTGCTTGGGGAGGACAAGTGGTAAACGAAGCTTTCGAAGACCTAATAAAAGACCTAGTAAGTATTACATAATCATACACTTTAACTCTGCAAACCTGTTTAAGAAAAACATATATGTAATAAAGTTTATCAGGAAATCGTACAGCAAAGACGTTTAAATTGAAATCGACGTATATGCGAGCGACAGGTCTTGTCTTATTCAATATCAGCAAATACTAAAAATGCCTGCAATATACTTCAAATTTCTGTAAGATATCTGTCTTCTGGCCTGTTTCGTCGGGCCCTTAAGGGTGTTTCTCTTGTTGCTCTGTCTTCTGAAAAGGCATTGAGTACATACGTTTTTGGTTCTAAAGGTTTGCTTTTTATATATTTATATACGAGCATTTTTGTGTTTTACATGCCATTCCTTTTCGTTTCCATTACGTGTGTTAGAGATTCACCTGGAGGGGATTACTTTTATTTACACTGTCCCGTGTCTTTGGAACATGGTGGGGGTAAGAGTGAGGTTGCGTGCGCACCATAAACCGGTTTAAGCTCCCCAGTGGTGTTTTTGCCACTGACCGTTCCAAGGCGGTGCCCCACTGTGTTCCTTTGTTTGTTCGTTTTGTCCTATTGTGTTGGCTTTGTGTGTGAGCGCGTGTATGTGTATGTGTGTGTGTTTGTGGTGTGCACGTCTGCGTGCTGTGGGTTTCATTTTGGGGAGGCTGCGTTTTTGGTACGTGGCATTCCCTGTTTGATATTTGTCTTTGTTTTTTTACCTTCTTACATGTACTTACATCATAACAATAATAAAATATCTAAATAAACAGCGACTTCAAATGTTTATTCTTACATAAGAAACGAGTTGTATTGTTCTTTCTGTTTAAACTGTGTTACCATTTTCCTTTGACTTAAAACGATCAGTTTACATAATTTCGGCAAAGTATGAAAATGCTTATTTAAAAGCTTTATATAAATATATTGAGTACAATAAATATTCCATACACAAGCTGGTTTTTTCAGGTTGGAAATGACGTATTTAGAAAGTTTTGCACGGAAAAGACCAACAATTGGATTACACTGCAAAAGAGCTTCGAATGCCGAAAACGAGAATTTACATCACACACTGAAACATCAGACATTGATATTCCGAGGGGATTGGCAGACATCTATAAAGACATTACCGGAAAAGAACTAAAGAATGAAAGGTTAATACATAATATAAAGATAGTAGGGGATGGCGACATTCTGAGACTGCCACCAGAAGTGATGAAAGGTTTGTTTGCAAAGGCAACTGATAAAATTGTACAGCACATTGAACAACTCTTAAAAAACAAGGAAATTAGAGGCGTTTCATCTATTCTCCTTGTAGGAGGATTCTCTGAGTCACAGATCGTTAGTAAATCAATTAGAGATTATTTTCAAAAATTAAAGGTGATTGCCCCAGGCTCGTCAAGTTCCGCCATATTGCTGGGAGCAGTGATGTATGGTATCAATGACAAAATCATAGCCTCCAGGATAAGTCCGTACACGTACGGCATACATACAAGGCGGAAGTTTGACAAGAAGATACATCCAAAAAAACGTATGGTCCAGCTTGAAGGTCGACAGGTCGTTAACAACGCCTTTTGCAAACAAATAGAAAAGGGAGAAACCGTTTACGTAGGAAGAGATACCAAAGGTACGTCTTTTACTGTCATTAACCGAAACAATCCGCTTGTATTTTGGAAAGTTTGTCAGACAGATGACGTTGCTCCTGTATTCTGTGACGATACCGGTTGCAGCTGCATTGGACAACTATCTGTCAGGATTCCGGAACATATCACAGACACAAAAATAGGGATGAGAGTTTACATGACATGTCAGGGGACAGAACTACAGGCAACCGTCAGTCTTCCAGCTCACAAGATTACTGTCGATGGTACATTCAATTTTTTGGACAAAGATTACCAGTATTCTGGTGACTCGATAGAAGATTAACAATCTCAGATGACTATTATTTTATAGTCGTCAAATGATTTTAATATGCTATGCTATGAATAGTTCAATTTACCTGTTGATTTGTATTAAGATTCGCTGAAGAAGTCACATATTCTTCTTTCGGTTTATCAACATTAGAAAGTGCATAGAAAAATGACCAATATGAACATAAGAGATGCACAGACATCGCCCAGCTTAACTGTCTGATATATGCGAACGTTCATGATTTGAGAACGAAATAGCAGATACTACGACTTTTCATTGTAACAATGTGGATATTATTCAAAATGCGGTTCAAAGCGTGAAAATTGCAGTAAGGTAAATGTAAACGAACTGCAATAACTTTGAACATGATCCCTGCATAGTGCCGTATCTATTTCTAATCTTGCGAAGGGCAAAAGATAAAAGGTAAGGGTAGATTTCCCGAAATTACAGAGCACCACAAACACAGGCATAGACACGTCACCAGAAAAGAACATCTTCGTCGTATTCTACCATGAACAATCTGGAAAATAACACAAAACAAACAAATCATTTTTAACTTACACAAACGGACACACCTTTCGTTTTTCACTTATTTTAAAAAGTAGAAAACAAAGAAAAGATAAAATGCACATTTGTTCTCGTTGTCTGTTAAAACATAGGTGCATCTTTTCTATTCTCAATTCACTAGGTAAGTAACGAAGTTAAAAGACTCGCAGATATATACAATTATCTTTAGTCATAATTCCTACAGAATCTTTGGATAGAAGAAAGGAAATATTAATATTATTGTTTTGTTTTGTGTGATACATCTTAATCTTAAGTAATGTAGATAATTTATCTGATAAAATTGGTTTTGAATATTGGTCATATTATCTAAAGTCTTTATAATTTGCCAAATTAATTCATGTATTATTCGTTAAATCACTTCTATAATTATCCGGGCGCAAGTACCTTCTCTTTAAATACTGATGCTTAGTTAAAATCAGATTGTACCCATCAAGATTGCTGTCATATCTTAATAAAAACTTTGTTGACTGTTTCAGGCGTTGTCGTATCTGTGGTCATATTGTGAAATAAATAAAATTTAAATTTTTACAAAAGAGCTTTTAGCGTCAAACCTGTCAAGCTCAGTGCTGTTGGAAAGCTAATGAGATAAATGTGTTTACTTATTTATGCCCGCCTCGGCGGGATGATATTACGATAGGAATTTAATATGAAAGTCTACGAAAAAGTCTGAAAATCCCGGATGTGGAGAAACAAAACGTGTTTAAGATGTTCCCGCCAAGTAATAAACCAGAAGCTGTGCTTAGTTGTAATATGAAGACACTCCCTCAGGAATAAACTCTCTGCGTCAGACCAGCTGCAATAATTATCGTCATCTGAAGATCTATTTTCTTGTCGCTGAACCAGCCACTCTGCCTAACTGTGACCTCTCTGTTTGTTTGTCTCTCTGTCTCTCTCCGGTGGGGCTCAAACCCCGAGCTCTAGATCCAGAGACGAACGCACTACCACTGAGCTACCAGGGTTTATTATTGCACTTTCAGTGAAGTAATTTTGTTTATTGGTAGAGCGTCCGCCTCCGGTGCGGAAGATCGCGTATTCGATCCCCGGTCGCGTACCATACCAAGGATGTGAAAACTGGAACTAGTTACTTCATTAATATGATCAGCACTAGGCAGATAGAACAGGCTCTTCTCTGAACTCGTAATCTCGTATGAATGAGATGTGGAAACTGGTGTCTAAATTGGTAGAATTTGTTTCAAGATTCACCTTAACGTAATTAGTGTAACAATAGTAATTTTTTATTGAAAAATACTATTTTCGTGCTGATTATACATGTTAAGAAGAGCAACCGTCTGACATGTTGTAATAGATTACATCGATAAATATTTCTTGTAAAATCTAGAAAAATACTTATATCATAAAATTACATTTGAACGAACTTCTAAACGTTAAAACATGTTAAAGTAACCATTTTCAGGGCATTAAATCGACAACTAGTTTGTTCACAAAGCCAAGCTTGTGATTATCTTATTTTCAGCCAAAAATAAAATATTTGAAATGTCACTTTAAGGGAACGCCACAAGTCAAGTGTTATACCTAAGAATTAGGGCACAATGACTTCGACTATACAATCCAGAAAGAATCTTAATATAAGAAAATGACGAAGGATGATCTTATGAGGAATATTGCATTTGTTCACTAGAACTATCCAGTCGGACTACACTGATACAAAAAAGGCTGTCAACATATGATGAGGCGTAAAATTGATATCAATTTAAACGGTATAGGACTATATATGCACTAATCTGTTTTGCTTTGCTTTGTTTGGTTGGCAGGTTTACACTTGAAGTCATTTTACATGCTTTTATTCAATTTCATGTGTGATCCATTTAAAATACGAATGCATTTAGCATAAAGTGTGTTCAAACACTCATAAATTAGATATATTTTTTCATCATATAAGCAGTCGCCGCTTGACTTTAATTGTGATCTATGTCCTCAACCGAGTTCATGAATTAAAGCACAATATGAAAAGTAAATAATAGCAGTCTACAACTTTAAACAATGCTATATTTACATATCAACGTCGTGGATGTTCGAGCTTTTTTCAGGACTTCCGCCATTTTGAAAAATGTTTCTTCAAATACAAACTCTATGCCAAAATTTAATGCTAAATAATCAAAATATGGCTTATAGTGTACCATTTGACCAAATATATTCTACTTGTCGCGAAAAAAAAACTATAGCCTTATTTTTGGCAGGCATTTACCTTAACTTGCTGTTAGATTTACAATAGGTTAGGGGTCGATAATTTCAAATATCTACTGATGTCTACTATCTAACTGATGGTTCTGATATATTTCTGACTGATTTATAAAATAATAAGCTACAAATGATATAAAAGTTTTCAACATAGAATTTTATATTTTTATTTCGCATTTTCGATGCACTGGGACACGATGGACCAGTAAGAACGCTTTATTTGAATTAAGTTCGTACAACGATTTTTTCCCCTTTATACCATATAATGACATGACTTTTTCAATGCTTATCTTTAACATTTTTACCTGATATATTGATCTTCTTTGTTCTCTCGAGTCTCGTGTTGCCATCAATTTTGATAATTTTGGTCTGTATGGCCTAATGTCTTGCTACTTGTCCGTCGCCGAGGTAAACGTGTTTACATATACGCATTAATTATTTTGAGTGAAGAAAAGATCATCGTGATAAAAAAATTAGTATTTACTATTTTATGTACTTTTTTTGTACATGATTATGTTCCACATATTTGTATTACTTACCAGCATTCATTGTTTTCCTAAGCAAGAGAAAGATATTTATACACACGTAGCCAAAGATAACTACGTATAAACGGGGCCAAAATTGTTATTAGGTGTAGAATCTAATACATGTATATGTCCATTTACTCAATGTTTATGGACAAACATCTAATTGTTGTCGGCTTGTTGCCGGCTCTTGTGTCACCCCCGCCGGATCATACAGAACATGTATTCCGAAAAACCTGATTTCACTTCAGCCTGATCGTGACAATTTGCTCTCAGTTAGAAACAGAATGCTTCTTTTCATGATTTGGATAAGAACATATCCAACATACCATATGTTGGCTATCATGTTTGGCATTAGTGTGCTGAAATCAGAAATGTAATCCCCATTTTTATGACAATTTACAGCATTATGTTGAATGACCTACAGTAAGTGAATGGCGGGCTTTGTATGAATGCAGGGTGGTTGGGCCAAACTTCCAACGACTGTAGGTGCTATAGATGGAATATCCCATCAGATATATAGGCCAGAAGTAGAACCACAGGAACACAATTATTCAGGGCACCGTTGTTTACACTACATTCATACACAGGTTGTTGTTAATGTACATTGCTTTATACGCCATATAGAGAGCGGATATTCAGGACATCTAAACGATGTTCAGCAGTACGGACTGATGCAGCAGATAGGTATTGACTTGCCATTTTGGAGGAGTTGCTGCTCTTGGGGGACACAATTTATCCAAAAAGGGATTGATTTCTGACTACTCGTCCACTCAGTTGAGGCGAAAGCATCCCGGAGAAAAGGACGAAAATGCCGAAAACTTATGCAGTTGGCGATCTGAAAACATGCAGAAGTGGTGGAACATTGTAGAGGCATCCTAGAGGTATCCTCTAACAAACAGTGAACATATGTTCATCTCTTGTTTGCAAACAAATGGAACCAGTTCTGTAAAGAAATAAAATGATGTATTAGTTCCTATTAAATGAAGTAACATATCCGTTTGATTTATTTTCGTCAAGGATTTATAGTTTACAGTGTGATTCGCGTTAATTGATAATCTGTAACATGATCAGTATTGTATAAATAGTCAGGTGGTTTTAGTGACAAAAGTGCTCTAGAAATCATTTTATGAGGGCCGGCATGTTAATGCCCAAAGACAACATATTTGTTGAAGCTTGAACCTTACCTGTTACTTTGATAGCTGTCTCCAAAAATATAACAATGTTTTATATAAATTAGAGGGGTCAAAAGGTCATGCTATGAAATTCTGATTTTGCGATTTTTCTGTGTAGCATTTATTTCCATGATTATTTATTGGCACTTTTTTCTGGAAAATTGTACCCTAAATGTATTATGAAACTGTTTTTTAGCCATTTACAATTGATGCAAAGCTAAATCGAAACATGACACATAGAAACATTGTCTGTAATTAGGGTCAAAGGTCATGCACTTTATCTATTTACGTTGAGACAATGTCATCTATATATACTATTAATATGTTATCCAAAAGTGATGAATGGAATTTATTCAAACCTCATACAAAGATTTAGGACAATAAGGGAAAGTGTTTTGTACAAGTGCAATAAATTTATATTGCTTACTTTTTGAATTATCTCCCTTTATTAAACTTACATATTACACTTCTTTTCCAAAGAATAACTCTAAATTTAACTTATCATTTTTGTTGAAATTTCACACAACGATAAAGACCATTAAGAGAAACTAAAGTGTATAACATCATGAGTCTGTCTCGCTCATTTTTCAAATTATCTCCATTTATAGAAGTTAGCTGTCTGAAGCATATCTTTAAACACTAAACGACATTACTTTCTATTCAGTGGTCTAAATAGTACGTGCATTACAGGCATCAGTTGATCGTTACAAAGCATTTGTCAAAAGGTCCGTTGTACCTTACTTGCTTAAGGGTTTGTTCAATTATATAAATAACAGAAGATGTTCACAATCAACACTGGAGACATTAAGATTAATATTTACCGTATTATGTACTTGTTAAATCAGACCTTATCTCCTTGACACTTACGTTATCATCAATATATATCATGTACAGCACAACATATGGTCTTTAATAGTTGTATATTCCCTTTGTCTGCATATTTTGTATATAATTTATCATAGATATCTGAAGCATTGTTACAGAGTATGGGGTTCCTTTTCAGCTCATCTGATTTTTTGAAAATTATTGTCATCACTTGATCGTCATCGGCGCCGGCGTCTGCGTCGGCGTTGCCTGGTTAAGTTTTATGTTTAGGCAAGTTTTTCTCCTAAACTATCAATGCTATTACTTTAAAACTTGCAACTCTTGTTCACCATTAATAGCCAACTCTGCACAGCAAGAAAGATAACTCCATTCTGCTTTTTGCAAGAATTATGGCCCCTTTTGGGCTGAAAAATATCATAATTCTTGTTTAAGTTTTATGTTTAGATCAATTTTCTCCTAAACTATCAAAGCTATTGCTTTAAAACTTGTAACACTTGTTAACCATAGAAAGCTGATTCTGTATAACAAGAAACATAACTCCATCCTGCTTTTTGCAAGAATTATGGCCCCTTTTGGACATAGAAAATATAAGATTTCTTGTTCAAGATTTGTGTTTAGGTGGTCATTTTATCTCCTAAACTATCAAAGCTATTGCTTTGAAACTTGCAACACTTTTTAAACATCAAAACTGACTCTGTAAAGCGAGAAACATAACTCCATCCTGCTTTTTGCAAGAATTATGACCCTTTTTAGACTTAGAAAATATCAGATTCCTTGCTTAAATTTTGCGTTTAGGTCAATTGTTTTCATTAACGGTCAAAACTATTGCCTTAAAACTTGGAGCAGTTATTCGCCATTTAAAGCTGACTCTGTACAGCAAGTACAGTAACTCTACATTGTTTTTTGCAATAATTACGACCCCTTTAGGACTTGAAATATTATGGGTATGACAATATTTCTATTATACATAGAGAAAAAAGTCAGATAAGCATCTGCACCCGCAAGGCGGTGCTCTTGTTTTATTTCAGCATGCTTTCATGGTAACGTATGTACCGATACTTTAAAAAAAATGTACTGCATAACACAGGTATAATTCGATTTTTTTTTTATATATGTGAGTTCTTATTACCAATCGCTTTTACATAATTTTAATGAATAAAATCTCCCCTCCCACAATTTACCACACTTTGAGGAATAACTGTCTACTACTTCTGAGTACTAGTATATCATGCTTTGTTTAGTGTACCTTTTATTTTACAAAAATCTACGTTAAATTATAACACTTAAGATTGACAATCTTTTCAAAGTTACACAATGAGCATTAAGTTTCAGTGCTTAGTTAACAAGCATCTCTAAATGACTTTTGAATAAGTCTTTGTCATGTTTATATAAATTACTTTAAAGTGCATTCTTTCGCCAGATGCAGCTTATTGGTACATACCTTACTTAATTAGAATATGTCCTTTGTTCATTAAAACTCTCTATTGATTGAGAGTGAGTGGCGCAGTGGTTAGCAGGCTGAGCTACAACTCCGGCGGTCCGGGTTCGATTCAAGGTCGCGGCTGATATCCCGACTTGTTTTCAGTACCGGTACTGTTTCCAGCACTATCGGCCTAGAATGGAGACAGGGAAAGTAAATATCACATCTGCCGTGGGATCCACTAGAAATAAGTTGTTTTCATACATTACAGGTGGGGACTTTCGTCCACTACCCACTTTAAACAAGAAACGTTACCTTTTTTAAACTTTTAGATCAAAACAAGTAAATGTTGTGTTATATACCGATAACCTAGATGAGGTTTCATTATAGGAACGCAGTTAAATAGCTCAGAAAGTTTATATGAACTCATTGCCCTATGCTGCTATTCTGCCAACTTCACATAAACGAATTATTTGACAATACTGAATATCTTTCTGTAATCATGAGTTTACAACAAGTACATGTACATGTTTTAGCGACTCCCACATACAGCCGACATCATCCTTACATATTACATATACTGGCTTTCAATTTTTGTTGGTATATTCCACCGACGCCACTTAAATATTCATCATTATAAACAATATGACATCTGCAAAGGTCAAGGTCACATGCACATAAATTAAGTTTCCTTTTTGTTTGTAGATGATATTACTTCCCTTTTATAACATATAGTATAATAAATGTGTTTTTCATCAGTTTTAGAACTAATTCAAAAATGAAATTACGATTACTTCTGATAGATATATATATATAAAAACTATAAACAATATTACATTTCCAGAATATGAACACAGACGCAAGTCAGAACTTTATTGTATATATAGGTAACACAGCGTTGTTATAATTGCAATACAATACGTTAATATGCAGTGTAGATCTGCATCGACCAACACTGGTATTAACTTTCACAGTTGTTTTATTCATTAGTACCATATTAATATCTTGCATTTCATTTGTTTATTAATTACTATCTTTAAATATGATACATTTTTATTTGTTATTTCTTACCAATATAAAAAATAAAATCACAGTCGTTCTTTAAAATGCAGATATTAACATTTGAAGACATTGAAAGCAATTATAGATTTCCAGACAATTTTAAAGTACATACCTTTTCATGAATTATATCGTATATATAGTTATAATTCATATACGTATGGCCATGCAGTACATACCTCATCATGAATTATATAATACATTACCTATCATTTATACACGTATGCCCCCACAGCTACTTTGAAAAGTAAATGCTGTATTAGCATGTGGTTGGTGAAAAATGCCCCTAGACGGATGACATTGGTAACAATATATTGTTTGATTTTACTAATAATCTACTTTGATCATCCTTATAGTGGCATTTGGTGTAAACGTGCGAAGGGAACTGCATACAAAGACAAAATATATGTGACATTAAGAAAAAATCGATGTGTTCAAGAACCTTTTCGACTTATTTATCTAACTGAGTTGTTCAGGCTATAGCTCTAAAAGTGCTGAAGAGACTTTATTCAATCTGCATACAAATTAGAGGACGTTAAGAGACGGTCTTGTGTGTACAAGAACCATAACGTAACATTGCTTTCTTCATAATAACCTTCCTTTAATTAATGTTTGTGTTAGGACATTTCCAAAATTATCAAAGGGATTTTTTGGAACTTTTTCACATTATGACAAGGTACGTTGAGAGGAAGTGTTGTCATCTCTTCGTAGGGCTTACTATTTCCATTTATCTCCCTTTATCAAATTTATTTATCCTGAACATTACAAATGGGAAAAGAAGTGTGTATAAACTGCATACAGGGATAGATACATTTACTGGAAAAGAAAACATAACTCTTATAGGTCCATAGTTTGTCACTTTTAAATTACCCCCTTTTAATACATATTAAAGGTTTTCCAAGAAATGATATAAGGGAGAACAATTTAAGTAATTGTACACTAACAAACCACATTTTTAAAAATCATATATTAAATTATGCTTGTCCTGAACATAAGTGAAAAATTATTCAAGGTATCAATTTGACATTTGATTTCACATAATGAGAGGAGATACATGTTTCATGTGCAGGAAACTGTCTATACCAGTTTATACCCTTTTTATATTAAGCCAACAAAGCTCTTTACAGTGAACGTTTTTGTACGTGCCACTTTAAGAAATATCTTCCGTTAAATGCAATAGAAGGTAAGGCAACAAATTGTACATTGAAATCGTTTCTATTCTGCGGGGTAAAGGTTTCAAGTTTATATAGCTTACATAACTAAACAAGCCTTTATCCTGACTCCTTCTAAAGAATATGCGTTTATTTGTGTTAAAATCTTGTTTCAGATACATGACGATTTTTATTCATAGAATGAAATAATATACCTTACTCTTCTGAAAATTTATTGGCATTTTTTTCTTCTGTTCTTTCAAATATTAATGTGACTGAATGGTTTATCAATAAAAGTAAGCATTGTTGAAGTTGATAAATAATACCCTTTTATATGCAAGGTTATGTATCTTTTCAGTAGGCAATTTGCTATTTATTTATATTTCAAAGCACTTACTGCGACCTTTGACATATATTTGTGACATTTAAACTGAGGCATCTGTATGATCAAACTGATTGAATTAGTTGGATAAAGGAAATTATCTTAACAAGAAATCAGAAATATTTGGTAAAGTAGTCTCACACCGAATTAAAACAAGTCAGAGCTGTCTGTAAGACAGCGCGCTCGACTTTGCTTGACTCTGAATTAGAGTTTCGCCAGTAAAAGCTTTATAAAACTTAAACCAAAAAATCTAAATTAACAAGGGGCATAACTCTGTAAAAATTCAAGCAAGAGTTAGGGAGTTTATTTCTCTTGGTGTAGATTTTGATAGTAAATAACTATTTAAAGTTTCAAATCAATAGCTTTGATAGTAAGAGAGATATTTGACTTTATAAAACAATTAACAAAATTCTTTTAAGTTAGTCAAAAAGGGGAATAACTCCATAAAAATTCATTTCAGACTTATGGGGATTCTTTCTCCTGGTGTAAACTTTGATAGTAAATAAATCTTTAAAGTTTCAAGTCAATAGCTTTGATAGTAACAGAGATATTTGACTTTATCAAAACCTTTAACCAAAGGCGACGCAGACTGCGACGCTGGGGCGAGTGCAATAGCTCTACTTTTACTTCGAAAAGTCGAGCTAATAAAGCAACGAAATGAAACATGTAAAACCAATTAATTGAGATAACTTCCAGTATTTTATTGTCATACGACATCTAAGTAAGCATCGGAATCGGCTAAAAATACCTAATAGTATTGGACCATACCATGTAGAAGACACGACCGGTTTTGATAGAAAGAGTGTATACGTACATGAATTATCTCGCACGAGAAAGACTTCATAAAATCCAACATGTCGTCCTAATGTAAGGTCATTTCCGTCGCAGCAAGGATGCTGCTCAGATTCACAGAGGTATAGAAAAAGCTTTGAAAATACTTTGGTAAGTGACAAGTTTGTTAGGTCACATCAAATTTTTAGAGAGGAATTAAATGAACAGAGAGTTAAGTTTGATACACCCGACATGGTTTACTGTCTTCTGCGTAGTTCGGAACTTCCCCCGCAGAATCGTGTTTAGTCCCCACATTTGAAAAAATAAGGGCTATTACGTACCAGTGACGGCTTTGTGCTGTCTAGTATAGACATAAAGTAAAATTTACGCCTACGAACTCCACTCCACATGTTTTTATTCCGGGTCCTATTTCAAAAGAAGGCATATGCTCACCATATGTCAATCGTAACACGTGACTGTTGCGCAACATAGTGACATTAGGAGCTCAGTCCATTTAATAACTGTTAAAAATTTAAGGGGAATGACTACTCTATTTATAGTTAACACTTAAAAAGCACCGTTGTCTCATACATTGGTCTATATGTATTCTTCTGGTCCAGTTACTACTCGATGGTTCTAACAGTGAATGGACCGATTATATAATACATTTTGAGCAGGTTGCTACGTGGAATAAATTGAATGAGCAACAGAAAGCATTATGTTATCGGTCAGTTTGAGTGGAAAAGCTCAATGATTACTCTGATTAAATGTGCATTAACTAAAAGATTTAGTCGGGAAGTATATCGCATCGAATTTCGCAACAAGGAAACGCAATAAGGGTGTATCTGTTTCTGATTACGGATAGGCATTGCAATGAATAGGCCAATATGAATTTCCTTTAACGCCCAGTACTGCCCTTGAGTTTGTATTTTAGACCAATATTTATTCACGGTTTAGGTTACTTTGAATTGCAGACCCATGCACAATTTTTACAACCAACCATTTTGGACAAAGCAATTAGCGAAGTGGTCGAACATCCTCCTTCACAAGGACCGCTAAATAAAACGAAACCGAATGACGCAGATGTTGGTAGGGGAACAACTCAACCATTAAGTGAAAACACAGTTTGTCTCCAGTGTCGTCCCTTAGACCAAATAAAATGAAAAACGATTGCACTCTCGAAAATATGCAAAAAATGATGACAAACGGTTACGAGCAGAGACCAACATTGCTTAGACACAATAACATACCTCGTTTTGAACGCCTTAGTTATAATTACGGCCATGCGAATTAAGGATATATTTATTTCTTTGTTGGGTTTAACGTCGAACTGACAAAATTACTGGGTAAAACCATCAACTTCCCGCAAGCCAGCTGGATGGCTTCCTCACATGAAGAATTCAAAGCCATGAGTGAGGCTCGAACCCAGATCGATGAGGGGCAAGTGATTTGAAGTCAGCAACCTTAATCACTCGGCCACGGAGGCCCAACTAATTCAGAATTTAATTCAAATGGAAATGCAAATAGCTCATTCTCCGGTGTACAGTATAGTGCCCCGCGCATGACAGGGTTTCAGAATGAAACACCGCGGTGTTCACAGTTCCAAAAACAGTAACATGAATTCTTTTGCTGGGGATATTATTTGTACATATTGTAACAAAACATGGCATATTGTAAAACAAAATGCGTCGGCTCTAGAAAACTAGATCGGGCTGAGGTTGTGATCGAAACTTCAGTCACCGATAATCTAAATACAGTAAACCTCGCTTATAAGAAACAGCTTGGGACCTCTAAACATTGTTCCTTATAACCGAGGTTCCTTATACCCGTATAGCGAACTAGTTCCTTGTAACTGAGGTATGTATAAAGAACACAATTTGTATAGCGAACACTATTCGAATGACGTTTGAAGAGGGCTATGTGTTCACACTCTGGGCCGACCATGAATCTTTATGTGAGAAAGTTGCGAATCTAGTACCGGTCCTTTCCTGGAGAGATGGTAAGGTAGACTGCCTGCATGTGTATGACTGAAATTGTGTTGAAACACAGTGTTAAACTATAATTAAGCCAATATGTACGTCTGTAAGAATGACTTTAATTTTTTTTTTCGGTTATTTCTATCTTCCATTTTAAAGAGCGCTACATGATGACTATAAGAAATGTTGCAGTTACTCCCCTTACCTTCCTCGACTGCATGCTATTTGAAGAGGCATCAATACTAATATAGAATAAATGTTCTTTTTTTTATTTTGCACACACTGAGCAACGGCGCCAAATTATACCTATAGTTTTGCTATTGTCCATTTTAGCACCTGCTATACTTTTTACAATTAGAAATTTGGTAAACTGGACTGTTTGCCATTGTTAATCGCGCGTAATTAGCACATTTATTTAGGATATTTCCATCGCCACGACTAATAGTGACCAATATTAAAAGTCAAGGTTTGGTGAATGTGACCGTAACCGTGATTGATTTTCGTTTACTGTTGAAATACATCATATATGTAGCTCCTACTTTTTAGTAAATGTTAATGATGATATTATAGAATATAGAAATGAAATAATTGTGTTTATGCATGTACACGAAAACACGTGAAAGGTTCAACATTACTCTGACGTCATCAGCGATTCTCCTGTTTATTTCAGGTTTTCAATAATTTTCATTCTTTACGTCTGTTCGCTATAACCGAGGGGTTTTACATTGGTTTTCGTACTTTGGGACTGGAAAAAGTGTTCCTTATAACCGAGTTTTCCTTATAACCGAGTTCCTTATAACCGAGGATTTTTACATTGAATAAAAAGGAATTGGATCGGGGAATGGACAACTGTTCCTTATAACCGAGTGTTCCTTATATCCGAGTTCCTTATAAGTGAGGTTTACTGTAGGCCAATTAGTGGAAAATGAGGTCAGTACATATGTGAAAGTACTGAGGTAAAGCAACTTACAAGTGTTAATACGCCTGAAATTGACACGAATGAGAAAATCCCATTGATTAAAGTTACTACTCCGGTAACAGCAGTTCATTCTAATATTGTAAATGAACAACTAACTTGAAACAACAAAATGATGGAAATTATTGTATATCCTTAGAAACACGATCCGACTGTTCTTTAGAACGGTCAAGTGCACTCTCTGTGACGCATTTATTTCAAGTAACGACCAAAATGTAGTACATGTATCGTTAAAATGAGGCAGATCAAAATGTAGTTCTTTCACTTTCAATCAGCGAAGGTCACAATGCAGATCGCCATGATGTAAATAAAAAAGTACTTCTCAATTACCAATTTCTGTAAGCAATGACTGTACGCAGCCACCAGAAAATTAGTCTTCTCGTTGTTGCGAAGGAATAAACATTTTGGTTTCAGACCTTTCAAATAAAAAAAGACGCATCCCATTATTATGTAAAAGTTGCTATAGGACAAGATAAGGGTGGAATGCTTATTGATTCAGGAAGTCCTGTTTCCATACTTTCAAGTATTGGTTAACAAATCAAAATTAGAGTCTATAAATGTGCCCTTTTCCGCAGCAAACGGTTTAAGACTCAAAATTGCTGTAAAATAGCTTTACGATTGAACATCTAATTTTCTGTTTTGACTTTATTGTTTCAGAAATTGACGAAACTGCTGATAATCTAGGCACGGACCTCTTTGAAGAAAACAATGTTTGCCATAGAATTCCTGAGCATTTGCTGAAGACTAATGTCGGCAAAGCAAAAATCCATTAATATCAGTCAATTTCATGCGCTAAAATATAAGTTGCTGATACAGCTACTATTCCTGCTAGGTACATGCATGCATAAATGGAAACAGTGAGGACAGGTTGAATATTCTTGACCATACAGAGACATTTGTAGATCGAGGACTTTTTGTGGCACAGTCCTTGATTGATATAAATGAAAATAAAACAATTTAAGTGTGATGAATGTAAACAGATGTCCTATAAATTAAAAGCAAGTTTAATTGTAGGTTCAGTTTAACAAATTGCCAAATCTACCAAGATAATAGAAATAAACTTTACTGATGGAAAATTAGGCAAACTTATTTAGATGAACATTTCACCAATACTAGCGAAGTTCAACCTGTACAGTGCAAGGCTATGAGGATTCCCAAACATTAACAAAATCTGTTATGAGGATTCCCAAACATTAACAAGAATCTGTTAGTCAAGAAGTTTACAAAAGATTGGGACAAATGACATTGTCCTTTGGCATGTGGTATTATGTAGGAGAAAAGATAACACACTAATATTTTGTGTAGAACTCAGAGCTTTAAATGTTGTTACTGTCTTTGATTTGATACTTTAGACCATATAGCGAACAGTCATTTCTATCTTTTATTAGAGTTAGCTGTTGGCTTTTGGCAGTTGAAGTTAAATGAATTTGATGCACATTAAACGAGTGTCAAAACCCTGGGACAATGCCAGTTTCGTTTAAGGTCATGTCATTTGGATTTAAAAAAAGACTCGCATCATTCCAGCGACTTTGGGAAACCAGTTTTAGAATCACTTGAAAATTTGCGTTTAGTGTTAATACGGTTTAGAGAGTCACAGCTGAAACAAAACCAGCTAAATGCAATCTCTTACAGACAAAAATAGTGTTTTTATGTCATACAGTTTATGCTAAAGGGATTACATGTAATCCCTTAAAGATCCAATGTATCAGAAACTGGTAAATACCAACAAACAGATATGAAATTCTTGGCAAAAAAAGCTACAGCCACTATCGAAAAATGATGAACGATTTTGCAGGAATTTCCTTACTTTTGACAAAATTCACGCAAAAGAAAGAAATATTTAAGTGAAAAAGGGCCTTTCGAAAAAATAAAAAAAAATGCTTGATCAACCCTCCTGTAATAGCATGTCTTTATAAAATTGGAAGTCAGTTTATCTTGGATACTGATGTAAGTACAGATACTATTTCTGGAATAGTGCAAAATGACCGAGGTAGATTCCTGACATAAGGTAGTAAAGCTCTAAACCCGACCCAGCAAAATTATTGTACAATAAAACGCGAAGTGTTAGTAATTGTAGTATAAAATTATTTACTAGGTAGAAAATTCCTAATACCCACACATGACATAAGTTTGATATATTGCCGAGATTAAAAGAGCTTGAAAGTTTACTTCCACGATGAACATTATCTTGGGTATGAATTTGACATTCAGTACAAAACACTCAAATGCTGATTTCACTACTCACAGGATACAAACTATCAAATTGTCCTAAATGTGAGACTAACTTTATGTCTTCTACTCAAAAAAAGTTTGTGCCACATGTATGGCAAAATGTACTTGAACTAGAGTCGTAAAACATAACAGGATAGTTTTATATCATATGACGTTTGCATCGGGTGTTCTCTTTGGGACTTTACTCAGCTAGGCCAGAGTTATGGTCCTTCACTATGTGAAAAATACACATAAATTTCTTAAAAGTTTGTGTTGCAAACATTTTAAAAATTGTTAATCCTTAGTCATAAAACCATGTACAGCGACAGGAGTGGGGGGGAAATGAATGTAAATGTAAGGTTTTCTGTTTAAACCATCAGGAAAGGTGGTGGCACATTTATCCTTTGGACACACATCTAGTTGTGTATTAATACTGTGTTAATACTAATATTAATTACTGTGCATTAGGTTCAAAATAGTACACACTGTAAAGACATAGAGCCATGTGTGCAGCCACTAAAAACTTTTTTTTTTTAAAAATCCAATCTTTCTGCATGGCATTTAATAATGAATGTAGCCCTGCATACACAACTAATTTATGTTATTAGTAAAGATAAATGGATTCGATAAAACATCTACTGTTGAAGTAAGTACCTAAATATAAAGTATTTAAGTCAACGATGGCAATATTTTATTACATATTTTATCACTTTTGCTTAAGGTATTTAATGATTGAATTTCCAGTTTTTCTAGACTACCGTAAGACGTTTAATTCTACAATGAAAATTAAACTTAATATTATCAAACATTTAACCAAGGCTGTCTAAACATACTTACCAAAAACGTTTTGTCTGAAATTGTTATAATGTTTAGGCACTGGTTAGAATCAACACAAAAGAAAACGAAGATTGATACAAAATCAAGGTCTGAGAAAATTCTGAATTATTTCCATAATATAGCAACTGTTACAAGAAAAATATTTGTAATGTTTCGACCAATTTCATACCAACTGTTTAAACAAACTTATTTGGTATCAATGTTAATGTTATCTTATTTTTTGCCGACGTCTGGCATCTGTGATGATAAAAGGTGTTAACAAATTGTGGACAAAGTGGCTTTACTGGGATTCCCATCAGAAAATTCCGTCTCTTTTCCATTACGCTTCGTAATTGCAGCTGATTGAATAACGCCTCAAAAACCTTGTTAAAGAGCATCATCATGTGCAAGATGGAAAGCTATTTTCATCAACACTGCAACGCATGACTAAGACTATTTGGATGTTTGGGAATCACTGTCTAATTTGTCAAGAAATAATTCTTGTGTAAATGTTTGAAAAATATTTTTAAATTTTTACCACGTTGTGTTGCAAACAAGCTCATATAGGTTGTAAATTGTACAAGAAGGCGACTAGTTGTATAAAATTTGTGGTACTAATTGGTTAAAATTTATGATGGAAAGCACTTTATCTATTTAAATAACAACCTCTTTCATCTTATTTAATTAGCAAAGTATTGGCAAAATAATGGCATTTCTTTGAGGTTGCTAACAGAAATCATGATTACATTGATTTCGATAAAACGGCACCGTGGCAGAGATGGCGCTACAGATAAAACGTAATTCAATTTCTTAACCTCAATGCATTCGAATTTATTCACGTATCAAGTGAAGAAGCTTTTAATTCTACGGGCCTTCCTTAATGCATTAAATTTACCCACTCTATTAAAGCTAATTACCTATTTTAACATGAAGTCTACCAAAACGTTTTAAAATGCCCGTTTACTCTCATGAGCCGTATCACGTTAAATTTAGCGTATTTTGGTCCAGAAAAAGTTTCTGAGTAAAGAAGAGGGTGCATTTTATAGTCATTTATATTCAATTGGTTATTTATGTTATATAATAATTTAATAAAGATTTCCACGAATGCGTAATTGTTATGTAAAATAAATACATGCTTGAATTGACTTCCCATTCCTTGAAAGAGGACGCGTCTCAAAAATTACCTGAGGTATCGAGTCCGAATGGACTTTGGTATCAATCTATATAGATTAAGCGGACATTTGCAAAAAAGTAAATGGTTATATGGCACTTCTCTTAACACCATTGTTTACATCTTAGACTCATTATATAAAATTATACATACGTTATAGTACGGTCAGTAGCGGCTTATAGTCAAAGGTCTCACTAGGTGTGCAGACTGGGCTTTTTAACCCCAGCGTATAGTGCCAGGAAAGCGATGTTTATAACGATTTTCTCGTGAAAACAATGAAGTGAGGAATATATGTGATACAATAGCTGACATACTTCAAAATTATTTTATATCATCATGATTTTTCCCACTTTGAAATAAATGCATTTTGCAGAATTTTCAAATTTACAATCCATTGCCCCAATAATTTTCAATCTTAAATTTCCTATATGTTTTATTGAGGTGTACCATATGTATTCTAACATTATATCTCGGTCTGTCCGTGACCTTTAAGTTAAAAATGCCTTATAAACATTTGCATTCTGAAAGGCAAAAATCCATCATTTGCAAGAAGATTACAATTTTTAGTTTACGTCCCCGGTTATATGTGGTTTATACATATAAGGCTTTCCTGAGCTTTCCCTTTTGCCTAGCGGCAAATCAAAGATGCCCCCTCTAGCTGTAGCTATGTTCTCTTTGCAATGACACCTTTTACATGTAAATTCACGTTTGCTTAAGTGAGTCGCATCACGTTAATACGGCATCCTGAACCAACATTTTTTTCATCTAGACTTCGATATATGGCTAGGTAAAATCATAGTATATTGTTCATCAAAACTTTTCAACGTTTGATTTCGACATTCGTAAAGGTGTCTCTCTCCAGTATTCTAACGTTCTGTTAATATTCTTTGGCTGTATGTGGCCTGTCTGTGCGTTTTAGGCCATATAATAATTTGTTTTACAAAAAAGGCATAATTCCATCATGTACAAGATAACAAACATCAAATTACAGTCATGGTAGTAAATGCTTTAAATTTAATAGCCCTTCCCCTTAGTATTGCGCCAAATCCTAGCATATTCTCTGCTGTATCCATAGCAAATGTTTCACATTAAAATACACATTTGGCCTTAAGATCTTGAAAATGTAGCATCTTTTGGCTAGGGTATGTTGTTTGAGTGTATTTTATAGGCATTTATATTCAATTTTATCATATAAACCACTGAAAATGCCAAGATGAGGAGCTAGTTCATGTCAAAAAGTAGCTGATTATTTTTTCAAAAATTGTTTTTATTTGATGATTTTCCCGAAACGGATTCAATGCATTTTTGTGTAATTTTCAGATTTACAATGCCTTGTCCCCAAAATACTTTAATATTAAATTTCCTGTATGTTTTATGAACCTTTACCCTCTCTAAAATGGACTGGTCTAACGTTGAATTTGGGCTATATTATTGATTATTCGAAGGGTGTTCCCTTGAAATTTACTGACTGAATAGCGAACATTGTAGACCATGATTAGCTAGCAAAGACGTGCAGGCTGATCTTGATTCTCGCTAGCCGCAAATTACTTGCCGCCAGCTAAAGGTTAACGGTGTGCCTCTCGTATCCGAACATATTGTTTATAATTCTGGTCTGTCAGTTGCGTAGGCGTTATTAAAATTTGTTTTACGTATGGCAGAATTCCACCGTTTACAAGAAGATTACAATAATCAGTTTACGTCCCTGATTATAAGTGATTTATACTTGCTTTCCATTTTGCTAAGCGGCAAATCAAAGGTGTCCCAATCTAGCATATCTTATGCTTTTGTCAGTTACACTTTTTACATTCAACTTTACATTTGCATATTTACCATGCCAGTCTGGCATCTTGAACCAAAATTTTTATCTAGACTATGGCCAGATACACTCATAGTTCATACAGTTCGCCAGAAGTATTCAATCTCTAATTTCCACTTAGTAACGGTATCCCTATTTTATTCCAAGGTTCTGTGTATAGTCTGACCTGTCTCTGTGAATTCAGCCTAATTAAGTTTTTCTTACGAAACACCAAATAAGTTACAAGAAGACTACTTCTTATCTCGGTCCAGGCACTGGAAAAAAGACGGCTCCATTGTATCGGTGCTTTACATCGGGCACGTTAAAAAACAGACTGTCAATTCGAAATGAGCTAAGCTAATTTATACAGACAGGCTGCTTGTATTTAAAGGAGTTGATTTCTCTCCTTTCTCTTTTCAGGGGGCTTTCTCTCGTTTTGTCTCTCTGGTCAGATTGCTCTGTATCTGTCCTAGAAGAAGATGAATTTTGTGCCGAGTGGCTGCTTTTGTGGTAGGTAAAGCGCCTTCGAACGGGGCGCTATATAAATTGTGTATAGTATGATATATAATATATATTTTATGAACTTTATAATCATAAGGCTGTCATGGACATTCGCTTTTGTTTAGTACCAAATCAAAGGCGACCCCTCTAGTTTATTCTATGCTTTTCTAACGATACCTTTTACATTAAAATGCAGATTAGCTTTCTTGAGACGCATCACATTATTATTATAAATAATGGTGTATTGTCGCCTTCTGAGTACAAGAGATTGGTATCGCAAAATGAAAATTATCATCCATTCACCTTCTACATCTAATTTTACGACTTCATGACTTCACGAATTTTTAAAATTATACAAAACGTGCAAGTGCGAGTTATTAATCATGAAGTATGGAATCATAACGGTTTACCGTAATGATATTATATGTCTCACGATTTCATTTTTTAAAAATTTCTTTAACGTGAAATCGGTTGGTATGAAATCTTAAAGTTTATATACTGGACTGTAAGATGTGGACTTTAGGATTGCATGTTTTGAGAAATTTGACACTTTACGATACTCTAAAATTACTCTAGACTAACAGGAAATCATGAAGTGTGAAATGTTGAAGTATGAAATCATTGATTTTAAGATTTCAAACTTCACGATGTCAATATTTTTAAAAGAAACATATCGTAAATTGTTACATGATTAGATATGGGAAAACGAACTTCACGCTTCATGGGCACACGATTTCTAAAAATTCTCAAAGCATTAAATCATGAAATATAAAATCGTGAAGTATGAACTCATGATTTTCATAAAAAAAACAATCATCAGGACTTCCCGATTTCTAAAATTCTCAAAATTTAGACTTTTGAAGTATAAGTTGTGATCCATAAAACAAGGAACTTAAGCTACGTTTCCAGAAATAAAAAATGATAGAATATACATGCGGCGTGATTAACGATCTTTCTGTTATACAGATCTATGTTAAACATGTTCATGCTATAATATATTTCAATTCTATATGTGTTTATTTTACAATACAGAAGATGAATGAAAAGGCACATGTATGGCAAATAGTGGCAAGAGATCAGCAATAAAAGCGTTAATAACTGGAATAACTTACGTATTTTGTTCCCATAATAGATACAGTGTGTGAATTAAGTGTAACAAGGCATGCATATATCGTTAATAAGCAGTGTACATCAAACCGAAAGGTTCACTTTTGCCAAAAATGGCCCTAAAATGAAAAATCGCGAAATGGAGTAAGTTTCAAGTTCTTTTACCAAGAAGTATTTCAAGAATTGCACGCAATATTTCAGAACTTGATTGGTATCGAAAAATAGATTTGACTGATGTAAATGGAAACACTTTTAACGCCATATAATTTGTCTAGGCGACGTCAAATTTCCGTTTTTTAAGGGAAATGTGCATGATAGTTTTCATATCAATGAAAATGCCAAAGGGAGCTATGATTTGCTTACTGCATCTAATAAAAGTTTTAAATATTTCTGTTGACCTCTCAAAGTATAGGAGTTGCAAAAATATCTCAAGAAATGTCTGAAAAGGATAAAAAAGAATGTACAAAACAGAACTTGATATAAGTGTACTTCGTATTCAGGGCGGATTCAAATCTATTTAACCGACATACTTCGTGTTATTAAATATTTAGCTGCTAAGGTTTCGTGTTGTTTGTCCCTGCCGCTTCAGGTAATTTTTTATACAGGTTTGAAATACATGACCCTGTAAAAGCATTTAAATTGAACGAAGGGGGAAAGTATCGTTATTCAACATTTGTTGGCTTTTGTCAGTTTGTCTATTATGTACTGTATGTTATGTATGCGTAGATTTTAAAATGGAAAAATAATTTTTCTCCGTTTTTACAATTAATGAATATTAAAATGTTAAGAATATAAACACTCGTTACAACTGAATGATTTCAAGCATATGTAAATGTTATCTTGCGATATCTAACGGTAAAGATTAATTATAAACTCAAACTAGATTATTTCCAAAACTCGGACAGTCAAAAGGCAAGGTTAAATTTATTTAGTAAGCTTCGGTGAATATCTATATGCAGACATTTGTAGTAAATTTAGCTCGATACTCGAGTCAAGTAGTGAAAATTATAATTGGTAAAATGTACATCTTAGTTAGGACATTGTTGTGTTGGATTGACAGATACTCTGCTGAAAATAAGTTCAGTAGCTGTTGCCTCTGAATTATCGAAATAGGAAATCCCCAAACAGCGACAGCTTTCAGTAGATTGCAATATATATGTATTAAGCGCCTGCGTTTAGTGAAAGTTGAATTTCTTGTTGGACTTTTGTTTTTGTTTTAATGTTATCGTATTTTTGAGCGGTAAGAAAAATAACCCGTATATACATGTACTAGAGACATGTCAGTCGCATGTGGTTCTTTTACTTCGCAGCAATCATTTCTACGTTGCTTGCATATACTGCTTATTCATGAAATCAAATGTCGGTAAAGAATGTTTAAACTCTCTGAATTGTTAGATTTCTTGAAAAAAAGCCCTCACAATAATAAAAAGTTGATACAAATTAAAATAGTGTGCATATGTTGAATTCTTTAATTTACCTGCCATGCAATCTTAATGAAGACAGATTAACTGGTATCAACCACTTACGTAATAAAGTATACTGTACCATTAAAATGGATTTAAGCCGATTACACGTACGTATAAATCAAGAATTCTCAAGGATACAGTTGCAAATCACTATCGATTCTGTAGCTTCACAGCGAACAGTTCAGTCATCCTTAGGAACGCTATTATGTTAGAAATAATACTAATGCGAGGAATATTCATTTGGATATAAATCTGGGACAATTATTTTTGAAATCACTTGGATTTTGCAGTTTTTATATAGCATTGTATTGATCCTTTTATTTTGAACAGTAATGTCCTAGTGAGGTATGCTGGTATGGGAACATTAAACGTTCCGGAATATCAAAACATTTTGCCAAGTATCATCAGTATAACAGAGTAAAAACAGTAAAAAATATTCCAGAAATTAAGATAAAATCCGATATATAAAATTACGTCTGTGGTTTCAGGATTGACGGCGTAATGTGTTATTAACTGGATGCTATTTAAGTAAATATCGGAAGGGTTGAGCTTGGGTGATACATATAACGTGAATGTGATCTACTCTATGTACCGCTCATAACATTCTATGAAACAATGAAGTCAAGCAATATATATTCTGATGGACTATTATGACGTCAAAGAGCCGCATGACGCACCATCCATTACTATTGACACGGGTGAAGTAAATCATACTTTTTATTAAGCATAAAATATATTTTAAAAGGCTAACTATTCTAAATAAACTAAATAGACTATACTAAATAAAACACATCACAAAATGTTGTTTAACAATTATTTTATGTTAAAACAAAATATTTGAAAGGACGCAGATTTTTTTATATTTAAACAAAAGAATTGAACAGGCATTATATTCGTCGTATCTGTTGCACAGAATTGTCACCTGGAAATCTAGAACTATGTGCGCTCTTCTGAATTATGGTTTGATATGTGAGCAAACCATGAATGTGACTGATTCAAGTGATGATGGACAAGGAACTTACAGTATTGCATTTCAAATTTTCAGTGTTGTTGCTCCAACTGTCTTCATCCTTGTTATCTTTATGTTATTAATGTTCTTTGTTGCAGTAATTTTGAGATGAAGATAACCTTAAATGATCTGATTTGAGGTTGTTAATAATTTATATTCTGATTCGAGCCTACTGTACAGGTTGTGATTTTAAACCTTTGGGAATAGCGTATTATCTCCGTGACCCTTTGACAGAAGACAATGCGTGTTATACTATTCATCCTTTACCTATTTTTCATGCGGGGACGTTGTCAGGTACATGCGAGAAAAAAATCAGAAATACTAGTTATGTCATAATAACTGACAACCGCTATATAACGTAAGAAACATAACCCCTGGGTGTTTCGCTGCTATAAGTGTTTAAGTTGTATAATAGTTTGCAGAAAACACTAACAACAACATCAAATAAAGGGCATTAGAATGTTTATGTCTCTACGTACATGCATTCAGGTTATATAAAAGTATATAGAAACAACATAAGACGTAAGGCTGTTGACACCTGCGTATTTAGTGCGCTGTGATGATGAAACAATTGACTGAATAGTTGGACGTGAATAATGGATGGAGTTTATATACATTTTAAGGAAACACGTGAATGCAGGCATAGTGTATTTTGATATTCAGTCAAGTATCAAGACTTCAACAAACTTAAAACAGAATTATAGACGAGAAGGTCACATCTACTTTGAGTCAGTAACACATTAAAATGTTTACAGACAAATAGCCAACACGTGAACTATTTAAGAATTCAACAGATACAACAACTATACATGAAGCACCGTTAGTGTAACACATATCATCTTTAAATCGAGTTCTGTTATCTCGAAATAAAATGTCGAATCCCTTTGACTTCGATAAACCTTCTTTTAAATATACTTTAATATGTTATATATTTATGTACAATAACATAGATACATATAAAGTGTATCTGTGTCCTGTTTTCACTCCCTTCCAGTAATTAGCTCGAAAGAGTTCATTTTTCTTATTTGCACAAACAATAGCAAATAATCTTGTAAGTTTAGAACTCTTTATGCATGTAAAATTTCGTCTTAAGTACATACTGCCAGTAGTTGCTAATGTAGGAAGACAAAATATTGCTGTAAGGGTAAATATTAGAAGCTAAATTTAGAAACCTAAACCATATCTGACAGTTCATTTAAGTACCTATTTTTATTTGATTTGCCATTGTTGGTGATGTTCGTTTTTGAATATTCAAATTTTAGTATAATTCAAATAAAATAAATATACATTTTACACCAATACAAGAAATGAGTTGTCCGTTTGATATGATAATTTTAGAAAAATTAACAGATATGTTTACATACTGTCTTGTTTGTGTTAATAGATAAAACTTAATGTTTGCTTGGTTGTGTTCAATACTTCCAAAGTAATATGTCACATTGAATATATTGAAAGCAATGTATTTAATTTTCTAGAGTTTAAAAGCTATCTTTGAATATTAAATATGCAAATTATTGTAAAGATGAGATTACGAATAAGCATGTCGGCAAGATTTAAAAATATAAACCTTGGACCAGGTCACGCCCATGTGATTATGTACACCAGCTGAAGCGGAATTCTGTTTTCATAAACATTCAATGGACTCCATGATAAAAAAGGAAAGAAAACAAAACAAAACAAAACAAAAAACAACAGAAAGTAAGACTTATTCAGATGCGCCGGTGTGTAGAATTATATACAAAAACTCGGTAAGTTGACTAAATAGTCAAGGACGTTGAATATGCATTGGGATGTTTAGAGCATGTATAACATTGTCGTAGCTATCTACTGAGAGTGTCGGGAATTAATAGCTAAAATATACCGAGAAAAACTCATTACAATGACGCAATACTGTTAAAGGATTGGTTAAATGTTTTTAGAATCTTATGTTTTTTTCAGTATGTCTGGTTTGGAAATATTTTGTGAATACAAGTGTCATTGTTGATATCTATTTCGCTATACATGCTTATGCATAGAGAAAACAACAACAATAACGCTATATTTTAACCAGGTTCTTGTGTATCTGCAAAACCTTAAGCAGTGTAATTGAACGCTGTTCTTATTTTGTTTACACAAGAAAACGTATCTAAACTGCCTAATAGCATTTGAAATGCGTGCTACTGAAAATATTTCAAATGAGATTTCTCAATTAAAATCCATTATGCAAAGTGCTTTAGTCAGAAACACTTGTCAGATTTGTATTTTATCAGCTTTGCTTTGATTGCATTTACATGCATTTGCCGAATTTACGTTGAGACTTTGAAATAATTACAGTAAATGTTTTTCTGACACTTTAGGGATCCAAATGAATATGAGATATTGTACTATATTGGGCTATCCCAGGCCAGCTTTACAAGATCATAACAGAATGTTTAATATGCGAACATGAAGTATGCAATATTTTTAATTTGAATGTCAAACTTGTTTTATTTATTTTACTTAACCTGATTACAGCAGATGCAAATATTATATTTATTTTTTTAAAGTTTTTTTTTCTGTGTAAATATTTTTAGTTATTATTGTACTCATATAGTGTCTGAATTGAGTTGTCTAACTGTCCTAGGCCGTTATAATTATTAGAAATTGGAAAAGTGTACATCCTATGGGTGTTCCAATTTTTCCTTTGCGAAACCAATGTTACACACGAAGCCAACAAAAAATGATGAGGCTTTTGACGATATTGTTAAAGTCGCGCATTATATATTAAATAACTATATCTGTAATAAGTCACTATTTTGGATTCCATTCGGTCTGACTTCGATTGTGATGTATATTGGTTGGAAAGTTCTTCTTTTTTATATCCTTAAAACTTGGGAATTATGTTTTGTTTCTGAGGCTAAAGCACTTAAGGTCACATGGTGGCTGTCTAGCATTTGATGGTGGCGGGCTTTGTTACTGGCAAGGGTAGAACAATCGATCTTCCAAAGCAAGCTTGGCGTCACCTTCTTATGAAATAATTCTACAACCTGAGCAAGATTTCGAATCCAAAGCGCTGAAGTTAACTGACATGAAGGCAGTAACCGTAATTACTCTGCCACGGAGGCCAAATAAAACTTCAAAAATGGTCATTTATAGTACATAGTGTTAACAAAGCGATTGTTTAGATATATGTTTATAGAAATATCACACCTATCACGACTAAAAGGAACGATAAAATAATTTAAGTATTATGAATGTCCTTCGTGAAAACATATGCGCCAGTAGTAAGAGCAAAACAATGGTCTACGTTAAACCGAGTCTATTCAATATTGAACCTTGGCACCAAAATATTTGTGTAAAGAATGATTGATGCATTTGTATCCGTATTATATAATCAACAATATTAAATATATGTATCTAACTTGAATTCGTATGTATTATTTCAGCCCAAAGGTGAGGCCTTCTAATTTATGTAAAACGATAGAAATAACACAGGTCATCAATAAAAATGATAGGGTTATGGCATGAAACAAACGCAGTTTGTTGATGTAATGAACTCAAAATACATGTGCATATATGTAGCACTTCATAAATTGAAATTAAATTAATGTTATAAAAAAGGCGCAAATTAAAACTAAACTGAACTAAAGTGAATCTGCTGGTATTTTTGTTTAGTTGCGATGAATGTTCTTACTGGTTGTAATACTTATTTCCAGTGCCGAGACTGTGTTTGGTCAGCTATTTTATAGACATGAGGAATCACATTGATGTGACAGTATAACCTACCATGGAGCTTCCATCCGATTATACTCAAGAAATATCTGTATAGGACAAAGGAAGTGCTTGTTAGGTCGTTATGTATGGTGAGATATTTTACAGAAGACTCTAATAAAGTAGAAGGCTTGATTTGCAGAACACGATTTGACCAGTCATGGAACACTGCTCCAAGTTTCCTAAGCTCAAAGTACCCCGTAACATAGATATTTTTGTGTTTAATGTAAATTTAATTTACGTTATCTGTTCTTGCAGTGTATTCGGACTTTTCGGCACGGTCTCTGGCATTTTTTGTACTTATAACTTAGTATAAATCTGTAAATGTTGGCATCAATTTTTCTTCTCCAAATAAATGAAATAAATGATTTTTTGTTTGACAACAAACAAACAGACTACCTTTTTTGGCAAGAGATTTGCCTCTTACTCATTTTAATCCCAAGTACGCCTGTCCCTAAAATAACAATTACCGAATCCCCAATATTGAAATTGCTCTCACAATATAACTTAAATCAGACATATATGTTGACAGCAAGGAAAATGAGACAGCTGGAGACAAATGCATTACACTGTTTAAATGGTGATATTTGATATTCATCACTGCACAACGACATCATCTATAATTTTGTGTAGCATGTAGGCACGAAACTTGCCGGTAATTTCTTCCGCTAATATAAAACTGTCACTTGATATTGTCTCTAGTAAATTCTAACTGTATTTGCAAACCAGACAATCCCAAAATAACTCCTGCATTCAACAATTGGCAATTTATGTGACTTGTCTCTAAATTGCTTTTTGTACTTTCAGCATGTGTAAATGTTGAGTTCTGCTAAACCCGGGGCTAGAGGGCATGGACGGTAGCATGCATTTCCACTACCGTCCATGAACAGGCTCAATCAAACCGAGCCTGCAACATTTTCGTTTTTGTCGTGTTGAGCGACCTGTGAAGTTTCCACTTTTCTCTATTTTGAATAGTAACGCAACATGCCATCCGTGAAAACTGAAACTGATTCTTTTGCTTCGTAGCAAAAGCATCCCCATTACTTGATTACATAAAATCATATTTTGTTGAGGAATGGTGAAACAGATATAAGTTTTGAAAATTTCTGTTTTGGGGCGTATGGAGTCGACCTTTTATGAATTAGTTTATTTGAAAATATGATTACCGTGTCAAAATTGAATCATTTATTTGCTTTCTATGCTGACTCATAAACCGCAGAATACAGTGACATTGCATTAAAGAATGTTCTAGCTTGTATCAAACACTACACAGACAGCTGTATGTACGCATGTATGTACGACATTCTGGGAAATCAATATTGATTCTGAACATTGATACTTGTGAAAGGTGCATGTTCCTGATTCACGCCGAGGAAGGTACAAACTGGTGTAATTCCGGAAACATTTTTGACAAATTACTTTCATTCAATACATTTTATTATATTATACGGATATGTTCCCTTTGAACATTATGCTCTTGGAGAAACCTCGTAGATAAAATATGAAGAAAAAAATGTTTACTAGAATGATCTTGAAATTTTTAAACATGGAATTCTTGTCTGCATTTCATGCCAGTTGTTTGAATATTATAACTGTACGTCATGTTAAGACAGAGTTGTTACCCAAGACTACGTTTATTCTGCTTTATGTTAATTACAACCGTTGGCGATTGCAGTCAAAGTCCGCTTCAGTCAGACGTCGAAGTCTTCTGTTCTATACCACTCCACCTCGTATTGTGATTGAATGTAGATCTTCTTCTTTGAACTATTGTGATAGAAATTGTGTCTTAACACAAGATTATCTTTAAAATATATTAGACAATTTCTTCATCAATGATATGCATGCTTTGACTAAGCAGTTCTCAGAAAGTATTTCAAATTCTTCAAGAGCCAAATCTATGAAAATTCGGCATATATGTCTGTTATTTTAAGAATAATACTCGCTACAATGTTGTGAAAAACATTTCAGAAAAATGCAAACTCTAATAAGTTGAAAATTTAACAAGAATTCAAATGGAGTTACGATTGCAAAATTACAATTTGTAGCACAAATTTACGATGGTAACTCTTATTTTCAAATAATGAAGCCATATATCTTCTGTGATAAATATACTGTGTATAATTGCATCCATTTGATGATTTTCTCAAAAGTAATTGTAAATGGTTGTTTCAAGTATGTCTTTGAAGCTGGAAGCAAAGCAGTTTATTACTTTGAAATCAAGATAACTGAGCTGTGACTGAAAGAGCTCCAAATGTTTAAAAAATATAGATTCAAAAATCTCTTATTTTCATTACATTACAATTAATTCAATCGTACAGTAAATTACGAAAATAAGTTATATTGTATTGATTTTCTTATAAAGTGCCCACATTTTGTATCTTTTCAAGAGCTTAAATTCTTCCACGTAGAAAAAACGAGACTTTATCCTATTTTCTATCAACGAAATTAATATTTTATTATTTGTTCTCGTATTATAGAATGCATCACTTGCTTTTGTTTTAATCGAGTTCTTTACAAAGGAAAGTCGTTCATCTACATGTTATTATATCTAATCGTAACAATGCTTTTAACTAATTTGAATGCATGGTTTGCCCGTTGAAGAACTTTTATGGATTTTCTGCACGTGTGGCAGTGATATTAAGACCACCACCAATACAACAGAATTAAGAAATAATTTATAGCAAACGAGTGTTTTAACACTATTTATGCACGATGGGCGGTCATACGTCGGAAGTAATAATTTCGCGAATGCTGAAGTGTCTATGTATACAATGTTGTTGAAGAAAACTCAGTAATATGCAAAAGTGTTACATAATATCTAACTTGGGGAGGATCTTTTTTAGACAAAATAAAACTAAGATGGTCAGCAAAAATTCACTCCAAATATGTACAAGTTAACTTCTGCTATGATGTGATGTCGCACGTCATTTTTGCACATTCAAAATTGTTTTGAAATGAAATGACACGACCGAAACGGTCATCAGTCGACTAGATTTTACAATAAACATTGTAACTCCTATACAATGACCGTGGTCCTCAATTGAATGTCGGAATATAAAGCGCTTTCCGAAACACAAAACCAAAAATACAAAATACTTTTTGTCGCTGGATATGTAACAAAAGTATACAGTTTCAAGCATAGCTTAACATTTTGTCCAATCATATTCTTACGCATCGTATTTAAAAATTTAAAAATGTTTAAATCTTGAAAACCAAAATCAAAACGTCGATGGTAACTGGTGAAATTATCGGATAAATTATTTGAGGTCAATAAGACCATTGATTCTTCCGCGATCTATGTGGTCCCTGTCGACATTTAAATTTAGTAAATGAAATTTGAGTTATCATGGGTACGCAAAGAGACAACAGCTATCTGAAGGACACCAAACGGCTTTGTTGTTAATTTGAATTGCTGCACGGTACGTCTAGAGTAGAAGTTTACTGCAATACTAAGTTGTTCCAAAGACTTTATGCAAACATATAATTTGTTTTCTATCAAATTTTTTACTCTTATATATCTTTCTCCTTTAGAGATGATACTGAGTGTATAAGTAATAAACTATGTCACAGACTAGCAGTTATGCATTTGCAAAACTTTAAACATTTCCAAGTCATATATTGTAAACATAGCAAAAAAAAATAAATAAATAAAAAACAACTGCATTTCGCACATACTGTAAATAAATTTAAGAAATTTGAAGAGCTTTGAAATTAAACCACTCAATCAATATGTATGAAGTGCAGAGCATTACTGGCAAACTGTTATTCACTACATGAATAAACTATATTTTTGAAGCGTAATTGATTGCTCAACCTTTAAGCATACTGACCCTCTCCTAATCCGATTGATTTGTAGAAGGAAGAAGAATTATTAGACACATTCAAAATTAGACACTTTCAAAATTACTTTAGAAAACCTTGCATGCAAGTGCTACAAGCCTTGTTTATCAAATCGATATTGCATATATATATTTGCTGACTATGTGTAGAAAACTTCCTAGGGTATCAAAATAGAATAATATCTTCATCATAGTTTTAAACATTGAACGAACGTAAGCCAGTAACCATAGTAAATCAGGCCTTAGAAAACCAAAGCTTGAATTCCTTTCCTATAAAATATTATTGATATAGAAAAGTTTATTGTTTGTCAGTTTGGAATCGAAACGGACTCATATGTATGTACTCGTTAACAGATATGATTTACGAGTTATTTCCACTATCAAAAAGAATATACCCAAAATATTAGCAGACTTGTGATATGTCCATTAAATTAAACATTATTTGATTACTAAGTAAAACTTTTGACGTATGCTGTAATGTAAATCGTTCTTGTAATATTTATAGCTTAAATAACTTATATTATAAGGCAACAAACTTCTATACATTACTGACTGGTATCAACCAGGGTTGGCATGGTATTTACCGGTGCGGTAATTACCGGTGGTAATTCCCGGTAATTTCCGTACCGGGAAATACTTCTAAAAATTGCAAAAGTGGGAAATACTGGGAAATACTCAAATTTTCAGCAAAAAAGACAGTTTATTTTGACAGAAAAACCCACAAAATATCTGTTAAATAACTAGCATTTGCATGCATACAAACACTATGGCAAAATTATATTATATTCCACTGTCAGACCCCTGGTGACCATGAAAGTTCCTTCATCACCAGTCCAATTCCTCTTTGGACCTTAACATGCGGAAGCAAAACACCAGTTTTGCTCCTTTTTTCACTACAAGTCTATTTCTAAGTTTTGTTTGAATGACAGCAAAATTAGAAAACACTCTCTCAATGCCACCAGAGCTAGCTGGCATAACCAGAAGTTTTTTTGCTAGTTCACAAAGTTCCAGACACACAGTTTGTGATCGTTCCACAGCACGCCACCCCACTGCTGGCTTTGTGTTGTTGATAGTGGCTTCATAGAGTAGAGCTTGTGGTATCTCTGAGCTTTGGGTCATGTAGTTCAACAGATCTGGTAGAAGGTTTGGGTTCAGCTGAAGTACAACATCCTGGACTTTATTCACATGTACTGGAAGTAGCTTTCTCCCTTTATACTCATATTAATGCTAACTGTCACAGGATGAAAAGGATGAAAAGCGGAATGAAGTATTTTTGAAAAATAAAAAGCAATTACATGTATTTTGAGAAAGTGAATAAATGCTCAGAGGTTTGACTGATGAATTTCTTTCACTGTTTTGTGAAATCACAATGGTGGGAATTATTTTACAGCAAAGTATTGTAACATTATTTGCAACAAACATGTGCAATAGGATAGTTAAATATAGTGCTTGGGGCTATACTGTATATTCTGTATCATTATAGAATCTGTCAGTAATCCACCAATTAGCAGTAACACCTCCCCTGTATTTTGGAGTGTATAATTAGACTATTTGAAAGGAGTGTAATCTTGTCTGAAGTTAGTATGATAAAATATTTGGGTCAAATTTACAACGACTGTAAGGCCTGAAGAGTATTCCCCAGTATTTCCCGGGAAATACCAGTAATACCAGTATTTCCCGGGAATTACCAGTATTTCCCGCCGTCCCGGGAAATACGAGTATTTCCCGTCTTTTTGCCAACCCTGGTATCAACATAAAGGTATGACTTACATAATCGATGTATATATATTGACGATATCCACGGAAGACTTGAATATGACCTTGACTAAAACTTGTCCGATCAAAATTTTCTCAGCTGCGTATAGCCGTTTGACTCGATTTCATTTCTTATATCTTCTAAATGAATGTTTAATGAATTTAATAAAAGAAAGGCAACTGTAAGAACGTTCTGTTATTACCCTGTTTGCATGCTAACAGAATACTCCTAAATAAGCAACAGTCTTGAAAATATCAATTGATAAACTTGCTTCATTACTTGACAACATTATTATTTACATCGAGCGTAGAAGATCAAAACACGGATATGAATACATTTTGTAATGGGAACTTGTTTTTTCAGTTACTAAAAACTGAGCCGATCTTATATAAGTTAGTTTATTTGGAAATTGAATTAATTTGGGAAACAGAACAAAGCTGAATATTACAACATGTGATATAGTCGACAAAAAGAGGAAACATTTTGCTTGCCTAGAATTCTCCAATTTATTTTCAAGGCGTTGCCAATATCATTGAAGCAAACGAGCTTACGTCGAACGCTAGAAAGACGGATTTAAAGCCGAAAATGATTATTCTGTAATAAATGCATTGAATGTAATGACTATGCTATAGAAAGGCTAGACGTAAGATTCTACATATGATATATTTCTTCACGCATTTAATACAGCAGCAAATTTAAGCTTAATTTTCTTCAAAATGAACCAGACAATACTTATCGAAACTTACTAGTCCATTTTATGAGCACGCCCGCTTCGCTCAGTAGGGACAGCGTTGGTCTACGGATAGCGGGGTCGCGAGTTCGATCCTCGGGCGGGGCGTATGTTCTCCGTGACGATTTGATAAAATACATTGTGTCTGAAATCATTCGTCCTCCACCTCTGATAATGCTTGTGGGGAAGTTGGCAGTTACTTGCGGAAAACAGGTTTGTACTGGTACAGAATCCAGAAACACTGGTTAGGTTAACTGCCCGCCGTTACATGACTGAAATACTGTTGAAATACGGCATTAAACCCAAATTAAACAAGTCATTTTATGATTTATGATAATACCAGATTTGTATAGCACCATTTTCCTGATAAACACATTCAAACGCGTTTTACATCGCATAAAGGCAGCTATTCATGGCGCCAAATTCATCCTCTTCTGCTCTACTAGTACAGACACAGAGCGATCTAACCAGATGGATCGGGTGAGACAAGCCGCCAGAACAGAGATCTGGTTTTTAAACGTGCCTGGTGTTCATCACCGGTACACGCGAAGTCGTCTTTCCTGGGAAGAACGAGTACTTACCTCTTTTCCAGTGCTTGATACGGCATTCGAATCCCAGACCTCTTGGTTGACAGTAAATCGTGTTACCAGACCACTGGGCCACCATACATATATCAAGAAAACGAGTCATTCATAAAAATATCTTGTATTACTGTAATATTATCATTTTGTGTGCATATCTTTCTTTGATCTGAAGTATACTAAAAATGAAGTTAAATCTATGAAGGGCACTTCCAAAACTGTAATTATAAACTTTTTATATCTCGGAGATGCTACATTTTATATATGAAACAAGTCATATGAAATACATGTATTAGGCACAACATTATACGTCGATTTTGTTTATTCTTTTAGGACTGTTGTTATCTAACTGTTTGAATTTTAAGAAATACGACAGTGTTAACCGTTACGAATGTTATAAAGTTCACCATTGAATCCATAGATTTACAGTAAATAGCTCTTTGTTATTTTCGAAAGCGAGATACTGCTTAAGTTATGTGACAGAGATGATTGTTTAGAGGGAAATGAACATAAAAATGTGTTATTCGTTTGTTTGTTCTGTTGAAATCATATGGATTCATTGTCATCCAAAATTATGTTACTGAGGGAGTCTCGCCGACAATTAAATCTGAAATGGAATACGTAGCTTAATTTGAATACAAGCATGTTCTAGCCAAGTATTATGATCAACGGACTCACAACAAATAAAACCCCAAAACATTACAACGATGAATCGTATTTCGAATGTAACGCATAAAATATTTCTAATTTCTTGCATAACAGACGGGGATTTCCGGTTATTTTACCGGTGCTGGAAAGATCCATCTACTCTTGTGCTTTAAATGACGCATTACGAACTACATATATGTAGAAGATTTATGTAGTTATTTATATTTTATTTTAAAATAAAACGGAATAAAAATCCAGTACCTTGGCAGTTCCTCTTTGTTACTAATAGTATATTTCTCGATTCAAAACACGTTATTTTATCAAAAATTCATAACGTTACGCTGCAACTGATAAAACAAAACCGGAAGTAAACATTGTTATTTGTCTTTGAAACGTCATGACGACTTTCCTGTTTACGGACGTTGCTTTCCCGCGCTTTGTTTAAATACGCTACTATAAGAAATAATTCTAAAAAGAAAGCCGTTCGATTGATTTTATTTTTATTATTATTTTGATATCGATATGCAAGAAAAAGATTCTGTCACTGGTTATACGTGCAGATGGGAATATCCGGCTCTCGGGTAACTGTTTAGGCGGTAACTCGGCTGGAGCCTCGTTACCGCCTAAACAGTTACCCTCGAGACCGGAAATTCCCATCTGCAACTACAACCAGTGAAAGAATCTTATAATACCAGCAGAAATATAGTAAAGTAATCTGTATTTGTAGGCATAGCAATTAATTTTTCTAAATCCGACTGTTTATTTGTTTTGGGTATTCACCCAATCGCCATTGTCGCTATTGTCTTACCGAAAAAGAAAAGAAAAGAAAAACAACAACAACAAAGAATGTCAACCTGTTGTTCGGAAAAAAGCAGTATCGCTTATCAGCATATACTGTGTTGTTAACTTCATTAAAAACATTCAAATATTTTTCCCGCAAATTATTCTAGCGTTTTTTGATATCATATAATGTTTCTTCGCTTATTTGCGACCTTTTTTACCTCCATTTTGTTATTTCTGAGAATATCAACCTAATTCTTTAAGTATCAGTATAATTATACAGGGGAAACAATGTATGGAATAGAAGCAGGAACGTTTTGAATATGTATATATTGCGAAATATATCTTTTAACAGGAAAACCATGTGTTATTTTTTTACATTAAATGTTTGTTCGACAAACGTTTCTTTTAGACAATGATTTTGCAGTTCATATACTTTTTTTGCAATACCAGGTCTGTTTTCTTTATAAATATTGAAATACAGTTGTAGGTAGGTAGGTAGGTAGGTAGGTAAGGATTTTATTTAATGAGGCTATACAGTTGAAAGAAATCTTGCAAAGTATTTTAGTTACTAATTTTTTGTTGTAGTACTTATACAGTATATTGTTTTGTATCCCGTTTACAAGTTGGCCATTTCTCTACAAAACTATTTATAATAATGAAAAGTTAAAAGTCTTTGAAATACAAAAACAAAAATTCGATAGTCACAAAAACAAGGAAGAATATCAAACAGGGAAAGCCACGTTCCAAAAACGTAGCCTCCCCAAAGGCACACACGAACAACACTCGCACCACACACACACACACACACACACACACACACACACACAATAAACACACACTGACAAAACAAACAAATACAGGAACACAGTGGGGCACACTATTTATTGTAAGTAAGAATTCACTCTTTCATGATCTTTTCAACATTTGGTTGAGATGAAGGAAATCAAATGTTGTACTACTTCTGACATTACTGCAAGATACTGGTACTGATGATAAACCTGAACAGAAAATGAGGTTTTTTTACCTGTAACTGTTTTATTTCTGCAATTTGTAATCAATGGTCGGTATTAACATCTGCTGAAAACTTTACATAATTCAAATTTATATTTAGTTAGCAAACTCACACGGAGTGAGGCCCTGAAAGGGGTTTGTAAAATGGGGACTATAAGCAGGTTGACTGATGATAAATTCGAACATTTTGTCACTTACAAAATTTTCTTCGTAGTATTATATTGAAACTTTCCCCAAAACGCTGCAACAGTCATTCCTGATCAAGTAATGAAAAGTGACCCAATGTCAGGCCTTCATGTGGCGACAGTGAGCATGCGCAAAAAATCAATCTCTTTAATCCCCAGTAATTTTGGATAAATATTTTTATACAGATAAATGTAAGTCATTTATTTATACAGAATATTTACCAATTTTGTTTTTATTTACACCAGTTGGTGTTGTAAATGGAAACTATTAGATGGTGTGTTCCATTTTATAAATAACCGATTGCAATCAAATATTTCCAAGGTGGTCGACTTTATCATCTGTCCGGGTTTATCATCAGTACCAGTATATTTAGAAAAAAATGAGTCTTCGTGTGAAATTATCTGTGCACAAAATATTGTTTCAGATATTTTAAGTAAACAAATAATATTTCCATCGAAAACGCATTCTATATATCTCTTCGTGGGGCATGATAATATGTAATTTGATAAAATATCATGTCATAAACAAGTAGGCATGCATTTGCAAAGTGCTTGCAAAACCGCAAATAATGTGTAATTAACACAGCAAAACTAACATTTCCTCTGCCCAATTCCCACATCATGCGAAGGAACGTAACAAAATGAAGAGCTTTCAAATTACTCTCCCAAACAAAACCCATTAAATGAAGTGTTTTGTTGGTAAAATATTGTTTATTTCATAAAACTACTGCGAATTATCAGGTTTCGTTTGATTTAGTCAAGTTAAACCATCCTAATGTACACATAAAGATAAAATTAATAAACAGTGTTATTTAACATGCATTCTACCGTTAGGTCATTTCGCCAGTCTGTCTGTCTTTCTTAGTCATATTGTTCGTATAAATGAAGGCATTGGCAAAACTATTTTAGCAAGCCTTGGTATGTTGGAAACAAGCGAACGCCCTTCGTAAAATCAGTGTTACGTGAGGGGTATCCCATGTGTATCATTACAGAACACTCCATATATAATATCTTTAAATGATGAATAAAATAAATTGAATAGATATCAAAAAAGTGTGCATCTTGACGCATTGTTAATATTATTTTTATTACATGTGCACGCACACTAATAATCATGATTGTAAAAAAATGAATAAAATTGAAAATATTACCGTGACTGAACATAACAACACGACGTCACAAATGATGTTACGCAGCAGATATTGAATTTATTCGTCAGAGTTTAGTGTGATATATCTGTGGTTGCTGGGTTTTTAATAATTTTGTAATAGTCACTCGTGAAATAGTTTCTTTCACTGGACGACAATTTGGACAAAATATCGTTGTAAATATTAATGAAAAAAAAACAACAATTTTCTGTCTTGTAAATAAGATTTTAGAACAAGAATAACCGGGCCAAACGATATTGCTGCAAGAAGATAAAAATATGTGTCAAAATTGGCTTGAGGTTGGACATACCTGTATATCAAAGTTGATTCGGTGATCATTTGGAAACACGTTATGATAACGAGTATTAATGGTTACGTCGGATTTACGCATGTGAATACCCAAATGATATTATGCTAGTAGATGCAGAAATCATTCCTGAATAGTGTTATGCATAATATTGGTATATATATTTTAAACTAACACCACCCGTGTGATTAATACGGCCATTCCGTGTTAATCACGCGAAACCGGCGAAACTGCACGTCTGGGTTGAGTTGCAATCTGTTCAATAACATGCTTCAGTAGCACATCCAACTTAGCAGTTTGCATTTAACTCGCGTGTTTGAGACGCATAGCTGGTTGTTAATCTGCTTTCAGTTGATATTGTTCATATTGTTTTTATGACTAGTCTACTACAAATGTAAACGGTTGATAAAATGAAACGATCAAGATCGTCTCACACATTCGTTTGAGCATGAAACGATTGAAACGAAAACAATCTTTGACGTTTACTAAAATCCATGTGAGTAACATAACAGTATAAAGTTATGTTAGATTCCTCTCCAATGCTATCTGTAAAAATATCTTTTATAAACAAAAATGCAACCAAGGAGAATAATTGCAGACTCGGTTTAATTGAGTCTGTTCATGAGAGGTAATGAAATGTGCAACACCTCTCAAGCCCGCTAGCACCGGCTTAAGCGGAATTCTATTACACATATGTTGAATGGACTTTATGATCCCAAAGGACAAGAAAATATAACAACACTGAATCCAAGTACGGATGAACTTTTTACAGTTACCACACAGAAGTTAATGATTGCTGTTCTGATAGTAAACAAATCTGTAAAAAGATCCTTTTGAAACAAAGAAGAATAATAGCAGATACGGTTTGATTGAGTCTGTTCATGAGTGGTAAAGAAATGTGCAACGCCTCTCACGCCCCCCAGCACCGGCTTAAGCGGAACTCTATTACACACATGTTGAATGGACCACATGATCCCAAAGACCAGAAAAATAAACACTGAATCCAAGTACGGGGAGACGTTTTACAGTCACCACACGGCAGTTAAAGATAAAATTTAATAATGAAGTGTTGACAGTATATTGCCGTTTCGTTATATAGTTTGCATCCTGAGAAAACAATCACCTGATATACTAAGAATTCAGTATCTATAATTACAAAATACAATATCGTTCCACCAGTCATTTATATAGAATAGAGCTTTTTGTTGATAAAATGTAAATATCGATTTCACGTGTCCATAGTGTTTTTTCTTTTTGCATTTGCAAACAAAAGACATACAATAGTTTGTTTGCGACTGACCGTCAAAAGGCCGTGTCGTCCCGTTGTGTTTTATTGTGTTGTTGATGTCCTCGTTGTATATTTTATTCTTTGTCTAATAGTATGTATTTCTGATATATGAATGACCATACATACACAACCGCATATTCTGAGAACGTTGCTATTCCTTTTAGTTCTTATATTTTCCCTTTTCCCGAAGCATGCATAGTATCACGTCGATGCCTTGCCTGCATACCATTTACGTATAAATAGGCTAAAAAAGAACATTCTAGTAAACACTGAGACAGAAATTAAAAAAAAAGAACAATCTTGCCGTACTATCCCTTCACACAACCAAGTTATTAATAATGAGGACACTAGATCTTCAGTACAGAAGCATAAGATACCAACCGAGATGGAATCACATATAGAATATAATTATCCAGTTAGTTATACGTTAGATGTTTATACATCAAACTCCACATTAAAATAACTACTTTACGGTAGAGCATGTTCTGACGTAAATACATGCATGCACTTGTAGGGTCACGAGTCACTATACGATGCATATAAAGCATCTTGAGTACTTTACAAAGACTGACATCTACAAACAAAACTTTCTGATCAACAACAGCAGAATTTGCAGTGGTCACGCAGTGGAAAAATATTTACATATTTACAGGTGATTTACAATTTTCGTCATTCCATTGCTTCGCATAAATACTTCTCAAATGTTATAAAAACTACCAATTGCACGTATACGTCTACAGTGTCATACTTTAATTCAAATATCCGATATTTGTTTGTATGTAATGTAGGTTCTATTTGTTTCTTAACGAAGTTTTTCTTGTTTTTCAACGTTTGTAAGAGATATTCCACTTTTCTTTATTTAATACTAAAATCTATATCATTGGTTTGCATTAAATGAGATATATTAAGATGTTACTCAAACTTGATACCACAAAAGCATCCGGTACTGGCAATAAATATTATTAGATTAACTTATTCTACTTAAAAAGATCCCATGTTTTGTTCCTGTTCAATTTGTAACCTTTAGGCGCACATACAATATTAAAGAAAACTTGAAGTAAATGTGCGTGTGACGTAAGTGTACACGACTTTCATTATCATATACATTTTATACTAATACCAAGCTATAGTGCCTGTAAAGTAGTGATCAATAATCTCTCATGTCGTTACATATGAAAAAGATATTAGTCTGCGCTGCCTAAGTGAAATTCTCCAGACATACTTCATGATGACAATTGACAGAAGACTAAATATGAATCTATATATTAATCGCCATCAGCTTCTCTGGTATGGTATCAATTATATTGTCACATTTTGTTGGAACAAAGATCTTTGCACCTATCTTATAAACTGAAAATACCCCTTCTTGTCATAAGAAAAAAAAAATAAAACCCCTGACTGACAATAATGGAACAAATTAATGTCTGGTAAAACAGAATTGCGAACGCAATCAGTAAGTCTGTCATGAGCGCATTGGGACATGTGGGAGGAAATGCGCATGAGATTTGGTCTGCTTGCTACGCAAAATATCGCAGAATATTTCAAATTCATAGAAGTTTATGCGTCTACATACATTTCGAACAAGACACACATCGAAATAGAAAGTCCACATATCATGAATCAAGCCATGTAAAACTGACATACTAAATAGATGTTTAGTCAAACAATTGGACAGTATGGAAAAAACAAAGAAAGAAACACACTTAACTTCATTTAAAACGTTTTTTTGGCGAGAAAACCACTAGGGAGTTTAAACTTGATAAGAAAGAACACATCACTTTACAGTTAAACCACGTCGTGCTACAAAATTTGGTGAGAACGTCAATAACGATATTTCCTCCACTATGGTATTGTACTATTTAATTGACCTGTCAAAACATGTTCCCGGCTTTCATGTTAATCTTATATAGGCTCGAACAGAATATAATGAAAGCCGGGTCCATGTTTTGACAGGTCAAATAAATTGTACAATAACACAAGGCTCGTTGCTCAAGCATAAGAAACGGCGTGTAAATAAAAGCCATAAATACATTCATGAAAGATGGAATTGAAGGTAACTGTTCCAGAAAACCCTTAGGCTAAATCATTTATTGAAAGATGTGTTTTTACTCAGGTGCTATTATTGGCAGTTCTTTGAGACTTACAATTGTGTTTATTTTTATTTGAAATAGTTTATGTACGTTTAATACTTACGGAATTACAGTTATGTATCGTTGTATTTCAGTGTTTTCAACAACGTACTAAGCCAATTTTACTTTCCTAAGTAAGTTCAATATAAGAAGTCTACAAGTAAACTTGCACTATGCAGCGATAAGAGTTGTCCACATTTCAATGATGTTAAGAACATTAAATTTTATGGTTTGAAGACACTATTTTTGTCACAGAGTTTTGCGATTTAAGTTCACTAGTATATATTACTTTGTATTTTTTCATCTATACATGTACTTATTTCAGTATTTTGCGTAATACAAAATTAAACTTAAAATAGCATAGGGTATTGTTCATTAAGCAGACGTTATTTAACATATTGTTGAAATAACGCGGAACAAAAAATATGTATTACATATTTTATTGTGTGGTCGTGACTGAGAATATTTGACCAAGACGATTTATTTGCTCATGATCTTGTCTGGATGAAATCCCTTAGGCGCATTAACGCTGTTTGCAACGTAACAGAACATTATGCGGAAGTTCAGACTCTGATATATGCGTATTATAATTGTCTACTGGAAAAGTAAAATATCAGTTATATAATCAAGAGTTTTTACCAGTAAGTTTTTCTTATCTAATATATGTATATATAAAATTATCAAACGGCAGATATCTTAATAAGCGGATTTTAAGATGTTTCCGAAACATTTTGATGGCATAGAACGATGAAAGTTTCCGCCCTTTTTTTTAACAAAACCTATAGTTTACAAATGTACGGTACGGGTACGGTACGGGATTAGAAACAGTTATGACTCAATGCAGAGTTTGAGCGCTGGTATAATTAACAGACTCCAGTATATGTCGGATTGAAGCAATTTGAACTAAAAGTACTTTTAAATGTATATATTTTGTAATCATGGTGATACTTACGCTATATTTTAGTCAGTATATTATACATTTTGTACATTAAATGCATGCGAACATACAATAATTTGCGAATTTTTTGCCGTACGCGACATTAGATAATCACTTCCGGGCATGCGCAGAAGACCGCACCAACCTTGCAGTGAGCTACATCGAAACCAATTTGGCATGGTGTTGGGGTAAATATCGACCCGTCCGGAAAAACTGTAGCGAGTGCCTTTAAGGTAACATAATTATTGTCTTGGCACGGAAACTTTATTAAGTTTTCAATGTCTTCTTACAAATCTTTTACACGTTAAGTAAGGCATGTTTATGAATACATTTATGCAACCTAACATTTTGGGAATTTATAAAACGAAGAACATGATGGGTAATATAACATGTTATACAGGTTATGTAAACAAATGACGTCTCAATTTGTACAATCTGTTCATTTTGACTAACTGGATTTAATATTTCAGTCTGCATGGATAAACAAAAAAAGATTAATTGATGTGGAGGGAATCAAATGACAGTTTCTTTTACAGAATCTTATGTAAAAGTAGAAACATTAGTTATGCCTACACAAAAATGTACAATTTTTTATATGTGTATGCGTTTTTACAGTTTGAGTGTCATCGGAAACACCTCTATACTATTTTACAATCACATATGCAGATTTATCATACCAATGAATGACAAACCCGCATATTAATAAATTCCTTACATCATAAATGTACTCACATTTTTCATGTTTCTCTTATGTTAATTAGGCATTTACTTTATTTTAACGTGCGAATGCCTTGCCAACATTTCTTTGAAGCTCTCAGCTCAATGAATGATGACAAATATTAGAGAGCAATATCAGAGTTCAGTCATCGATTAGATTTTATGACGCTTATCTGTTAAGAGTAATTTATTTTAATTTTGTCAAGTATTCGCAACTAAAGATAGCAATACATTGAAATTTATGCCATATTACACATTAATTTAACAACAAGTCTTGTAACATGTCTCCCGCATTATATCTAAAAGTCATTGATTAATATATATTTCTAAGTCATTTGCTCAAACACTGAAAGAGTATTTCGTACAAACCTGCATTGTATACAACCTGCGTTGTATAAATACCCGCCACACCCCACCTCGTTGTAATTTGATTAAAGCGAAATCTAATTTGGTGACTTATCAATTTTCTTTTTGTTTTAGATTAGGTAGACATAACCAAAGGTATGTGCAGAGTTTGATTAAATTCTATTATGTGAAACTCGATAAAATAGCATAAGTACCAACTTAAAACTGACAAAAATATGCAAAAATAGCCCTTGGGTCTGCTGAACAAGTATTCCTTTCTTTACAAAATTATGTTCTTTTAATTTCTCTGAGCATGTTTCAAATAGATATTTTGTTTTCCGTTATAAAAATGCTTAGATAATCAAATTTATGCAGATCATTGTACTTTACTGAAATATATTTTAAGATTACAGAAATTTTGAAAAATGTTTAAAATAGCACTATATCTAGGGGCAAATTAAATTGAAACAAAGTTGGTGACCTAGTATTTTTATTTCATTTTTCAATACACAATAACATGATCTTTTCATAGAAAACATTTTATCAAAATCTATTTTTGAGAAAAAAATTACGAAACTGTAGCGAGCGTCTTAAGACAGTAAAAGCAATCGTAACTCTTCGGTTCTTACTTTTTCGTATTCAAGTTTACTTAACCTGTATATCACATTTTGTTCAATTTTATATAAACCATGTTAATGTCGTACTATGTCGATTTCTTCTGAGTGTCTCGATGGTAATTTGTTTTGGTGCTAAGTAGAACATGATCTCTGACATGATCTTTGCAACCTTTGACCGTCGTCATTGGTGAGTGAAATTTTGTTAATCAAGTGTGCTGAATGCAAGGGAAGGATATTAAATAGTTATATCATACCTGTGATATTGCTGAATGATAAGTCTAGAGCCAATGAGTCTCGAATGTAACTTATTTTTATACTAAATATTGTGGTGCAGATGTTATATAAACAAATATAATATTTTCTCTGTTTGAAAACGCTTCACGAGGCATGATAATATGACAACATATTATGAAATAAACCAGCAGGTATTCATTAACAATACGTTTACTAAACTACAAAAAAAAAAAACAAAACCCACAACAAATAAAGCATTTTAGATGCGTACTTTACACTGATTACAAAAGAACATAAGAAACGGAAGTGCTTTCAAATTATTCCTAACGAAATTTCATAGCTGTAAAAGACCGGCAATTTAGTTCAAAATTACAGTCATGATTATTTCAAATTAACACCTAGATTTTATATAACAATATATATTTTACAGCTGTAAATTTTAATTTAAAACAGTAAAACGACTGTAAAACAATTCGAATTAGGTAAATGAAATACAGATCTAAAACAACACCTACAGCTGTAAAATGAAATTTACAGCTGTAAAAATGTCAGAATGTTACAGCTGTAGAAATACTACAGGCGTTGAGAAAGAGGACATTATTTTAAGGTACAACACGTTTCAGGATGAATTATAATTCTATAGAAAGGGTAGTTACTACAAATTTGACAAAATAAATGATCATGTATGTAAAAAGTAAAGCATAATATTAATATAAAATACTCGTACGTTTATAATATAGCATTTCCAAAATTCAAGTGTAGAGTATAAAATAGAAACTATGCATCAGATCTTTTATTAAAACATTTATTGTCATGAAAACATATGACAAGTTTGTAATAATTTCTTCTAAACCTATTAGCTTTAAATGTAGTGTGAACAGTCAATTGTGCTTAAACATGTCCTTTTACAATTATATTTATAAAGTTTTCATTGGTTTTCTTAATATGGACGGTCTTATTTCACCAATAAATATAAAGCAGACAAACAGTGTTATATAACATGTTTCCTGCAGCTAGGTCGTTTGTCAGTCTCTCTGTGTTTAAAACACTTGATTGAGACGTCCATCCAACATATCTGTTGGCATTTTATTCCCTTGTTTGAGAACAAAATACCTAAGTCCATAGCTCCTAATCTACTTTCAGCTGATATAGTTAAAACTGTTTGACGTCTACGTTAAAACATGTTTAAATGATTGGTTGTTTGATCATACCCGAGAAACAATAAAACCGTTCAGATTGTCTAAAAACACTTTTTGTTTGAGTATGACATGACTGAGAAGTAAACGAACTTTGACGTTTATCACTACTTTGAACTCACATATAACTGTGTAACTTTAAGTGTTTTCTTCTCCAAATGTTATGGCGATAAATAGATAGTTTATTATTGTTTTAGCATAACTGTTATCTGGAGAAAACATCAGGTAAGATATCATGATGTAAGTATTCATTATTGTGCGGTAAGATATAGTCTCTACAAATATATGTTTAAGTTTGTAAAAGTAGATATCAATCTTGTTTCCTGTATCTTCATAGTTTGATTTTGACTTTTGAGAGTTCAGTCTATAGATTCGGGTAATCGACATGATTTATCTTGCTTTATAACGTTAAGATCCACTATCATACTGAACAACAGACCATTGCATTATTAAAAACAAGACTGGCCTCGAAATCGGACTATACTATTGTTTGTTTTTGTTTGCAATTAACCGTTCAAAGGCCTGTCGCGTTGCGTTACGTTTTGTGTTGTTGATGTCCTCGTTGTATATTTTATACTATGTCTTACAATATGTATTTATAGATATGTGAATCACCATACTTACACTATGGCTTAGCTTTAGGAGGACAGGCTGTTTGCGTTGTTATTTCTTTTGGTCCTTATTTACCCGAAGCAAGCTTAGTATAATGCTCATGAATAGATTGCTAGAATTATAGACCTCTTATGCCGTATAAGATATGAATAACATAAGGTCAAGAATTTAATATCAGCTGCCTACATGAAATTCTCCAGACATACTAAACCAAGGCTAAATTTGAGACTCTGTATTAATCGCCGTCTGTTTCTCTTGAATGATACCAATTATATTGTAAAATTATGTTGGAACAAAAATATCTTTGTACATGTACTTATATCATCTTCTGTCTTTTCATGAAAAATAATTCTCATAAAACATTTGGCTGACATTAATTCTATAAAACATTTTTCTGATATAAAAGAATTATTATATCTGATTCGAATCAATGTCTGGGACATGTGGGAGGAATTGTGCTTTAGTGTCCGTCTGCTTGCTAAGAACAAACAGTTCAGGATATTTCATACGTTGCATTGTGTCTGAAGGGACACAGATCCAGTACGAAAAGCCACATCCCAAGAACCTGGCCTCACAAAAATGAAAAAGGTGTGATTGGTGAACAATTGCACAAAATATCATAGTGGAACAGTTAGATAACATGGACAAAGCACACTTAACAAACGTTATGCTACAAAATTACAGGAGAACGTGAATATGTTATTTCCTTTGCTTTAGTCCTAACTAGCAGGCACGGTGTGGAAGCAAGAAAGGGCGTGTAAATAAAAGCCATATATACATGCATAAAAATATGGAAATAAAGCCAACTATTCCAGGGGATCCGTAGGATTAATCATTTATTCAAAGACGTATTGCAATTCAGCTGTTGTTATCGGCAATTCTTTAAAGGCGTATGCTAGATAAAATTTTCACGAGGCAGAAATCGCATGATGCACTGATTACGACACCATTTCAGGTAAAGTTGCACGGTTTCGGATAATCGGACAAGGCGCGTTTATTTTTAACGCTTAGTCAAAACTAGTCGAAATGATAGGATGTACGTTATGAAAACGTACGCAAGATAAAAGTTTCACGAGGCAGAAATCGCACGGCTCACCGTTTCTGGTAAAGTTGCATGGTTTTGGATATTCGGACAATCGTTGTGTTTATTTCTAATGTTTGATCAATACGAGTCCAAATAATAGGATGTAATTTTCGGGACAGCGTGATAACTTTTGACTGTCACAGTCCCACCACGTCCAAGCTTATTGTGTGTATTTATGTAAGGAATCAACCAATGAAGTTTGTTGGGAACGTTTTCTGGCACATGTACGTATGAATGTATATGTAAAGATAACTGGTCTTATAATGAATTTTTGTTGACATTACAGCATGAAATTGTCTCGCTGATATTTTTGAACGTATGTTTTGTGTTTTGTCACTATCATTTTTAGTGTCATCGGCTGAAACCGGTGTCGAGGTAAATATCTCCTTGCACTTTTTCACATCATATTTCCAAAGATTTTAGTCTCTTATTTAAAATTATGAGTTACATTTAACCCATTTGACGTTTCTTTATGAATATTTATTTGTAAGCTACTGGAATCTGACCAGTATTTTATGACTATTTTGGATTTTTAATGGTTTTTATTTCTCGGCATGAAGATCACAAACCAGTCAGAGCAACAGATAAGCTTTCAGAATGAATTTGGTATTACCCAATCATTTTGGTTTTAATTGGGTATTGCCCAAAATCAATATGGTATTCGAACACATATTACCCCATGATGTTCACTTTTATTGGGTTTCCATGCATTCTCATTTCGTTTGACTCGCCTTTAATCAGCAGCAATGGGTACTTGATTTTCCTTTCACTCAAAGTTTTTATTGACACGATCGCCGGATGTGTAAATTTTTTATAAGAATTTTTGTTTACTGCGCATAACACATCGTCCAGTAGTTGGTCCAGTAGATCACTCACTATTTCGTTTACAGGTGAATAACTTACGCAACTAGAAATATTATCATTTAATATACGTATAACATTCTTCTCCCCATCTGAGACCGACAGGAAAAAATTGGTTATTACACTAGACTGGATTTTTTCTAGCCCGTTTTAATGCCATTTTGCTAACATACGCTTATTGTGAGCGCATAATCGATACAGATGAAAAAGTGGGATTGCATCGTTGTTAGTGTCCGAGACTGATGCAGCTGACAAATGTAACATTATTCGAACAGTAGACATACGTGGACGAATCATTTAGTATTTTAAAGATACGCACGCATCGGGATGAGAATTGGGTATTTTGGTTTTTTGTTTGAGTTTTGATACGCATTAAAAATAAATCTATTGGGTATTTTGCAAAGTTTAATTGGGTATTTACGCAAATACGCAGCTAATCTGTTGCTATTTTACCAGTATCATAAAGGGCAATGTTTCAAAATGAAAATGTGAACAATCTAATTTGGTGACCACCCTTTTTCTTTTTATATTTTAAAATTAAACATTATATTCTGCTATTCTTGCAAGTTTAATCAAATTCCTTTATGTAGATTTGGAAATATCAACTGCTGAAGGAAATATACAATATTTCATAACTATGATGCTTTTTGACTTAGAAAACAACAACAACACACAAGTGTCATGCAATTATTTCTTGAATTTCATTAAAGTTTCTTTTTGTTTTGAAGGGAAATAATCATGTGTTATGAGATTTGACTATCAGTTATACTTCATGAATCATTTATATGATTCCTTGATGTTATATGCTATGGCAGACACGCTCTATATTTCAGGATACATTTTTATCCTGGTCATGCACTATACTCTGAAATAAAATGAAAACAAAGTCGTCGGTGACCCCCATATTTCTTTTTATCTTTAAGTTACTTATAGAATGAACTAACAATATATGAAATATGAACAAAATCTTTTATTGGGAAAAATGGTGAAATTCTAGCATACGTTTTTAAAGTTATAATTGCGTACAACAATAACTAAAATAACGAGAAACAATGATTATTAAACAGTATTGTCATAATATAAAGTAGAAACAATTTGGAAACATTTTTAAAGCTACATTATCAGTCTGGGCTGAGTGATGTATACCATATTATATTGTCATGGTCAATAACGAATATATTACTACTATCTGAGAATAATTGATCCATATACGAGAAGACGATTTGCTTGCTCACGATCTTGTCTGGATAAAATAGTTCAGACGCTTTAACCCTATTTGTATCATAAAAGGATAGTAGGCGGAAAGTCAGACTTTGTAATACACACAATATAAAATGTCTACTGGATGAGACGATAGCTTGTCCCAATAAATCTATATATTTTTGACATGTGCTTCTCGTTCATCGAAAGTGTCGTGAGCATTCATGGAAATATTTTGAGAATACGCTTACATTACGCTACATGTGAATGATGGTTATGACCGCATGGCTTTTCTTCCACTTTACCTTCATTTAGAATCGTTATTCTGAATTATATTATAACTGTCGGGGTGCATTCCTAAATACTGTGTCGAATGATATTAAATACCTCGGAACTGATGTCATTAACGTTCATTGTTATTCCATAATGTCTACAGTTTAATTGGACAACCCACGTACAGTCAGAGTTATTACCATTAGGTTTGTCTTATAGATGTGTATATTATATCCATGAAGCTAGCCTGAACATGTTGCTGAAATAATGGTGTGATATATTTTTCCCAATAATGACATAAAATTCAACGTATTGCTATCTTTCATTATCTAACAGAGTTAATGTGCTGACAAAATTTAAAAGGAATTTGTTTTTACTCCAAACAGTAAAGCGCCATAAAGACTGATCGGTGATTGAACTCTGTATTTCGTTTTTTTCACATTCACGTGTGAAAAGTTTCAGAAACTGTAATTAAAGAAACTGAAATAACTTTTATGCAACATGTTAAAGCTCTCTGATAATTGTTATCATTCATTCAGCTGAAACATCAAAGCAATGTTGGCAAGACATTTTCAAGTTAAAATAAAATAAAACTGCCATAAAATGCGTAATTAACGCAAGGGCAATAAGAATCATGAGGGTACGTTTATGATGGAAAGATTTGCTTGTCAGTAATTGGTGTAATACGTTTCTCATATATAGACAAGTGTTTGGTAACCATTCCAACAGAAAATGTTAGTATTTGTATTTACTTCCAGAGTTTCTACTTATGATAAAGTCTGTAATTTTAGGCAACTTTCATCGGAACCATTCTCAATAAATTGAGATCATATTTATTTTTATAATCCAGTTAGTCACAATGAATGTCGTGTGAACAAGCGGAGACATCAGCCGTTTGTGTCGTCTATATAACATGCTACATTACCTTTATTCTCTTTGTATTTTAACAAATCGTTTGTTTTCCCGAAATTAAAGTTGAATAAATTTCATAATTGATATACCTTATATATACTGTTTAAGTATTCTAAGAAAACAGCAAACACAAAGTACGGTGGTGTTTAGCACGATTCTTCAGAGACATGTATCCATGCCAGGCTATATTATAATCAAACGTCATCATTTACGTTTAAAAGAAATAAATTTGCGCATGCTTGTTTCGAATTGTCAGAAATAGGATCCCTTTGTATGTAGGTACAATCATATTATGCACCTAGTTGACTTTGGAGACATATACTGAAAAAAGACATCTGTTTTAAACTTGTTTATACATTTGAATCTCGGTAACACGAGTTTCAATGTATCGAGCGTTCTACTTCGAGATAACCAAAATTCGACCTAAAATGATATTTTGCTCGCGTGTTTTCAAGACGGCGCATGAACATGCCTTCGAGATAGACGGAATGTTAAGATAAGCGAGTTTGTGATATCGACTTTCAACAGTATATTTGATAAATATCTTATATCGACTTGTGCAGCAACCTAGGATATGTATTTCTTCAGATGCGTATATTCTGTGCAGCTCTACTTATGAGAAACGATGTTGTGTACCAAAAAATCGTCATATTATAGGCGTTTCATAAAGTAACAAAAAGGATTTGTTACAAAAGGATTATATCTACATGGGGATACTTCACTATTTTTGTACAGTTATAATTTATATATCCTTCTTAAATTCTTTACTTTACTTGCCAATTAAATGGGTCAGTCCTCGTGAATGACAACAGAACAAACTTTGTAATTGAACCGGCCGGATGTGTTATCCGATAGTTTGTACTAATTTATTTTAGCTCAATGTGATGAAAGCTTCAAGCTAATTTGAACTACTCTCGAGTCAGCGTCCTGGAAAAAATCAGTACAGTTGTCATATCTGAAGGTGTGGTCGTTGCACCAGTGAGGATCGAACCCACGACCTCCAGGAAGAGCGGCCAACATATTAATCACTAGACCAAAGTTCCTCTTGAATAAGCCCGATATTAGTATTATATCAATTTGAATTATGACAAGATGTCTTGAACCTTGCAGATTTAGATTTTTTGACCAGTGCAAATTACTTTTTGACAATAACATCAATGGTTACTTTTCGGATTGCGAATATTTTCGAATTAAACATTCTTTAATTGTGTCATTCAATTTCACCAAACATATATAGCATATTGTGTTCATTCTTATATAAGCACCCTTAAATTTCTCTCTCTATGTCGCAATCGATTTCTGCTAGATGTCAACATGATAGAGACAGGTTAACGTGAAAACATCTATTTCCGTGTATGTTAAGACAGGATTTATGTCACTTTACTGAACAAATGTATGTAAGAGTTTAACATTTGTAACATATTTGGAGCACGTCTAACTGGAAGTAGATATTGTACTACCATGTAATGAAATATAGGATTAACTAAGCTGAAATAATGGACACATTTATTTTCGTTTAATAATGTCTCTAGTGCTTTAAAGAAGAAATCATACATGCAAAGCAGCTTTAAAGAAGAAATCATACATGCAAAACATTTATACAAATTCCAGTAAAAACACTGTTTGATGATTGCATGGTAGCAAGAAAATAAACAAAGTGCTTAAAGGCAACAAGAGTAAACCATTATTAAACAACAAAGGTTAAAAAACAAACAAAACAAATACAAGTATACAAGGAAGTCTATATATATATTTCAAAAATGTAATCAAAATGACGGCTCATTTGCAATTACAATAGAAGGACGGTCTTCAACTTTCTAATCAATTAAATGTTTAAATTAAAATAGTTTCCGGTGTGATCTAGCATTTCCCTCGGCATAAAAAGAAAAACAAGCAAATAGCGTTTATCATATCAACGCCACCAAATTAAATTAAAATTTCAAAAGGGTATCTATTATGTAATAGATGTATGAGAGGGGCTTATAAAAAGTGTGAATCATCCGAATATGTTGACGACATTCTCGACAAATTCTGAAGTATTACAGCTATATATGTGACGTATATTCAAGTACTGCAAAGTTTTCAAATCAGTTGTTGTCTCCCTCCAACAATAGACAATAGTTTCAGGAAAAAAGAAAACTGTTTTATACATTTAATTCTTTCTTGAAAAAACATTATTTTCCAAAATGATATTTACGTTTCTTGATCAATCTGTACACTAAAATAACAATATCTTACTACAGGTAAAATCATCTATAATGTTGAAAATGTAAGGGCAATGAAAAATCAAGTTGAACACTTAACAGTTGTTCTGCGAACCTGTTAAACCAAACTGTCATAATTACATATGGTCAAACCCAGCTACTGGTCTCATAACAAGAAATACATCTTCTTAAAAGCAGTGGAAAAAGCGTGCTTAATAACTTTACTGTCGTTGACGATAATTAAAAGAAATAAAAGAGATTTTGATTCAACCGTTGTTAAGACTATAGAATATTGAAGAATATTTCAGTCTGATTACCATTTGTTTTACATCCGGTATAACATTTTGTTCTTATTTTTGCAAAATGATGCAATTAGATATGCCTCCTATTTATCGAATTTTACAGTTATCTCTTCGAAATAACGCTTTAAATGTTTGTGTCAATATGCATCCGTAGAGATAATGTTATTAAAATCATGTTATGGCATGTTTTCAGTATAGTAAGCACTGGTTGCATGCGCTGAAAGCCTCAATAAAATACTTATGTTTTTACGTTATTCAAATGTAACCATTCACCCCACCTGACATTTTGTGATTTTCTTATTAGTTATCGACCTCTTTTAATTATATTTTCTGCCGGAAATTCATATCCTGAAGAACAGCTAGATGCTATTGGCATCTTAAACCTGTATGATAGATTGCTCGTGCGTGTCAAATGCATAATGGAAAGTTTATCTAAGCAGCAGTTATTACTGTCGGTTAATTCAACTTTTGTTATTCCTGGCGGAATATTTCGCTGAAGTTATTAAATGCAAAATACTTATAGCTGTTTTCTGTCAACTAGGAGGCAAGTAAAAATACTCGTTGTTTCAGTAATTTAACTTTTATTGTGAACCTAGAGACACTTTTATAACAATGAGTACACCCTTCTTACCGGTGTACGTTATTAGTCAGTACATACCTTGATTTTATCAGCAATTTGTGAAATGCCAGACTGAGTGTACTTTTTTGCAATGGTTACTAAACAGTAAAAACAACATAATTCTTGATTTTGCAGACAACCGTAATATTGTTTTGATTGAAATAGAAGGGTCTCTGAATCCAAATGGTTAATATCGCTCATTTCGCATTACATGCCAAAAACCGTTGTAGGTTCGGAACCATGTGTGTTGGTTTAATGTCACATCGACTAAATTTTAGGTCATGCAGGGACTTTCCATCTTCTGTTGTCGAAGGGAGACACCAGTTGACCCACGTGCATTATTTAATCATGGGCGGGCACCTGGGTAGATCCACTGATCTCCTTTAAGCCAGCTACATGTCTTCTTTACCTACAAAATCAACACACCGAGCATAGCTCGGACCCACGTCCTTAGGGAGCAAGTGATTTGAAGTCAGTGACCTTAACCACTCGGTCAAGAAGTACAAAGAACCTTGCATGGGGACCTTGCTTTGGATGTAGAGTTCTTTCATGTGAGGAATCCATCAAACAGACTTTCGGATGGTCGGTAGATGTACCCAGGTGTCCATCCAGGGTACGATATTGCTCATGGGGTCTTCCTCTGCCATGAAAAGATGCAGTGTCATTATATAACCTATTACCTAATCAGTGTTAACTGAAATCCATCGAAAAGGAATAAACTTGTACAATTTTAAACAAAATGCAGTTTACAAAATAACGTCTAGTTATGAGGTTCGAACATCGTTTACATGACAACGTAAGTACCTAACTGCTATTTTCAATATAGCTTTATAGTGTGCATTATCAAATTATGTGACAAAATAGTATATAATGATTAATGTAACTACTATGAAAAGACACATTTTATAATTTCCTGTAGGTGATTAAACGCCCTCTCATTTATCTGAAGTGAACAACAGATTAATAGTTAAAAACGGATAAGCACAGAATTCTGAGAATTACAATTACCTAACCAGAAGAGTACTTTTATTCTCATTTTCTAATGTAACAATTAAAAGTGTGCCACTTCTATCATTTAATGAATAAAATCTAATTCCGTCTATTATATTTGATATAAATAAAGTGCTAGTTTCCGTCTGTCATACCTCAGACAATGTATCGTCTGCCAGTCAAACAATACGGAAGTTTACATTAACTGTCTCTAGGGTGGTTAACTGGAATGTTGTTACGAGAGCTGCTTGTGATTACATCACTGTGCAATCATAATTATATGGAAATTGTTTCAAATACTGAACCTTCACTTTTAGTAACATGTCTGACTGAACTAGTTGCATATATCAGTTTAAAAACATGTCTTTTATATCTTATTTAATTTCTGTCAGGCCCGCTTTAACTTTGAAATCTAGGTTATCTTGAGAACTTTGTGATTGTATCCTTTAACGCCATTTTTCGACTGTATCTTTTAAATTCCGTTTTGTACCTCCGTATAGACTAGCTCCTAGACTATGATATATCTTTTTACATTTTTATGATTGAATGTAGTGAACTGAGCCAGTCTATATTCTATGTCCAATATCAAAGGAAGGTACAAAACGGAATAATGATTGTATGACTGGTATGATATCAGTAGTTATCCAATAAGGATCTTGATCCAACCACTGGCAGATAATCAGTATTGTCATGAAATATAATAAAATTAATACATAAATAATTGAGAAAGACAGATTTTAGAAAGATACAAGATAACTATGTCTCCCGTGATCCGAAGTAATCTGATTGGTCCCACGTTGAGTTAATTGTGTAACAGACAGTCGTTGAGATGACGTTTTCCGGTCTGTTTCTAGGAGAAATTATCATAGCAAATGTCGTGGGATTTCACACTTCTATGTGTCTGCTAATTCAAAGTTCTTGCTTTCATTTCAAGCCTTGCTAATCTCACGCGAGGAAAACTTCCCATTAATTTTTAGACTGGTGAAGAAAAGATATGTTATGGAAGAGGAAGATCTTATAGTGAAGATATGATCATAACTAGTACAAACGTAAAGGTGTGCTCACATAATGTAATGTTGTTTGATAGGCTGAAAACTAAACTTTCAGTGGCTGCTTTTCTTAAATAGTTTCGGATGATTTTATTTCGTAGGTAATTCAACATAACAGTTCGACATTTGCGATTTACATGATCTCTAAAGTTCAAGGTTTCGTCAAGAAATGCACCATGATATCTAATTGTGCTTTCATTACCAGCAGTGCTAATGGAATTTGTATAACATTTGTTTAATCGAGTTCTACAACCAAACATAATAAATTCAGATTTTGAAGTGTTCATTTTCAGTTTGATTATAACTGCACATCGTTCGAGGTCTCCGACCGCTTGTGCTTCTACGAAAGCTGATGTGGGACGACATTTGCTATATTTGCTATATGATCATCGGCAAAACCGTAGACTGATATGGATTTTGGAATGACATAAAAAAAAATCAAACATAGGTGAGCCATACCCACGGACCAATGCAACGGCCTTGGACACACTGAATTCAAGATGGCGGTCTGATGAATATGCATTGTTGATATAAAACTTACAAGTAATAGGCCTTATGTAGGAATCTACCCATTGAAGGGGTGTTTTAGGACACATAGCAGAATGTCATGGTCGACAGTGTCAAATGCCGCACTTAAGTCAATTGTAATAAGGGCAATGACCTCCTGTTTCTCCGTACCAATAGAAGACTATGAACGAACCGAAACATCGCAGATTCACAGGAGTGATATTTCCTATATGCAGACTGGTTCTTAGGCAAAATACTGCTTCGATTTACATATTTGTTTAATCTGTAAAAACGGCTTTCTCGATAAGCTTTGACAGAACGATAGGTCGAAAGCTTTAGTTCAAAACCTGTTTTTGTTTTGGCAATGTTTTGTACATCCCTTACTTGAGGTTCAAGGTTTTGGTATTCACTTAAGAACTGACGTATATTTGAGATTATTGTCATGAAAAGTCAGCAATTTTCGGCCAATGAATTGTTAGACTCTCCTTGAGGCACTGGGTTTTCAGATTGTGACCAACTCATTTGTTATTTTATTTATATTTAATATGGCGTTACAGTGTCTATTTCGAGCAGTGTAAATAGATAGATTCAAAATATATATGTGATAAGCCTATTGTACGGTTGAAACATTGTCTTTTCGACTTGTCTTTTCGACCTTCACTCTGTAGATTCACAAAGGCGAGAGTGCAATTCTACGATGCAAGGACGCGAAAATATGACACGAAGAGGCGATTGCAAAGACGCCATATTGATATGATTGCGCTTTCTTGTCGTGTTTTTGCTTTTTCACATCAAATTATCGTAGCATCGTTCCTTGGACCTATCGTATTTTTGCACTATTGCGTTGTTTTTGGCGTCTTTGCAAAGTATCGAAATGCCACCCTTACCAATATCTCCACGGCTAAGGAGCGAAAATAAGATGGCCCTAACGGACCTCATTCAAACGGGATTTGTTGGAAAATTGTGCAATTACGGAGGGTCGTTGAGATAAGTTAACTGAGAAATATTACCATAGACACTTCTTTGGTGTACAACGCAGAATGATACGTTGTATTGTAATTTTTCAAAAAGAATAGGTAAAGGACATAGATCCAGTAAAGACAAGCCACGTTTAAAGAATCACAAGCGCGAAATCCCACTGAAAAATAGTACATATTCATCAATTCACTTTTATTAATGAACATTTGACCCATATATGAGAAGGTAATTGATTAACTCAGTGTAATATCTGAGAGAATTCCATTAGACGCATAAGCGAATGATATTTGCAACATAACAGAACAGTAGGCAAAAGGTCAGACTTTGATGTACGCTAGAAGGGAAAATATAAACTATATAGTCAAAGATCTTACCACAGGGATTATATAATCTAATAGATGTGGCATTTAATCATATGATTTATCAATAATGCAGGAGATAAGAATGTGAACCATCCATTGACTACTCAAACCTCAGAATAGCAAGATACAACTGATATGATAATTTAAATGCTTGTTTTGTTATTACAGCATCACTGTGTCTGCAAGATCATTACAAATAAAATACAATCCACATGTTTCCTGGAAAATATGGGATAAATTATATAAAAAAAATATTGATGCGCGGGCATATTTCAATCTACATGCTTAAGTCAAAGCATATATATAATATGTCATAATAACTGTTGGATAATGAAATAATGAAAATAATTACATTTTTGTGCCATATATTTTTTCTGTTGATGAATTATTTTTAGAAGTTCGTAATACATAAAACAACAAGTGGAACAGTGCTTTTGGTGTTGATACCTGCCATGACGATAGGTTTGACACTAAGTAATACTTCGTCTCTATTCGAAAACTTTATTTTACGGCTGCCGTAGCAATATAAGCTATATCTTGCATTGAATGTATTAATAAACACCATTATATTACTTCTAGAGTAAAGTAACAGTATATAAGAAGTTGTCACAAACGTGTGTTAAATCTCTATATAATAATGCATGTTCATTATTTTTACTACGGCATGGACAGACATGTCTTTAAAATTATGCACACATTTGCACTCAATTTGTTAAAGACGTATTCACGTCTTAAAAGTTTGTATTTTTTCAGATATTGACAAGAATATATACTTGCAAACGGACCAATTTTATACCACATGAGTGAGGTATGATAGATTGTTTAGTGCTGCAGTATTGAGATATCGAACGCTTGCGTCTTCAAATATAATGTGTCAGATGCATGACCTTCATTTTTTTTTAAAAACTTATTTATTTCCCGAAATATCTTGGTGTATACTTGTTCGATCTTTTTGATAATATCTTAAATTTATTGTAAAAATACCGTAACAATAGAGGAATAGAGATCGAATACTGAATTCTAAATCCAATAAATAATCTGTTTTGGATCTTCAAAAACGTGTTTTAGTAATCAATGTAAAATATAATCTTTGCTTGCCATACCATAATTGTAACATTTCCGGTCTCAGTTGCCCTGTAATACAGATTAATCTTACTTGAGAAAAAGGGCACGATTTATTAGTAACAAGAAATTTGCCTGGTAACTATTGGTCTTGGCAAATCTCTTGCAACAACGCATATTACCCTAGCTCAGACACGATTAAGACACACATCATGTACCGAGGCAGAAAGTCTAATAAGAAGCGAAGTGCTTTAAGTAATTTAACCAATTATCATTCTTGCCTTGCCGTGTCTGACATTAAAGATATTTCAGAAATGAAATAAATGTAGTTATATCGTGATGACGTCGAGAAGTGGTAAACAAACTAACTTGTGAAACACATTTTATTATTGTACGTGGCATTTAGAAAGCGTTATATAATAGAAAAATGACACATGTCTTACACTTGCAAATAAGTTTAATCAACTTGTTTTGTATATTACAACTCACTTACAACTGGATATGTTTTCCTAAGGTATTTACACTATGTAATTATTTCATCATCATCATCAGCTTCATCATCATCATCATCATCAACATAATTATTATTATTATTATTATTATTACATAATTAACAAAATGTGCATTTCATACAATGGCAGCCACTCGGGGCAATTACATTCTCTACTCACAAAGATACAAAGCGATCTGACAAAAATTTAAAGATTGACCTGTGACCGATAACTACTTTATTACCACACATAATGTTAAATGTGAACGGTTCATCACACACACTTAATTTAACAACACTGTCCTCTAAAAACGGAGCTGAATACCCTACTAATTACCCCTGTTGAGATATGATGGTAACCATTAGGTTAAAATATTTTATTATATATTAGGTTAACAAGCTGATAAAGTCTGCTATGTAAAGTTGATTCCTTAACACCCGGTACGTTTTAACAACAGCATGAAACATGTTTGGTACGGCATTTTCAGTATTGGTATCACAATAATGTTTTTGATTAACTCGAGAATTTTAGTAAGGTGCATAACATACTTATCTTATAAGTAAAACACGGATGGATTCAGAGTAAAGTTCCATTTAAAGTTCTTGTCAATGAAACTGATTATGTTCATAGAAATGTTGTGTTGTATAATCATTATAAATTAAACTAATGACTGTAATCAAACAACATGAAATATCTCATAGCATTCAAAATATAACTAGCTACAAGATTCAAGAATACGGAAGAAAATATCTTGGCCTCTGATACTTCGAAACCTAGTAAAATCTATGAAAAATGTAAATAAATTCTTAAAGCCTTCCGATGCAAATGCATGTAGAGTGCTGCAGCGAGTTTTGTGTCACGTGATATCAGCATCAAAGCTATTAGCTGAGCGTTTGTGAAATCACCACATTTTTAAAATATTTTCTTTACTTTTGGGATCATGGAGGTCCTTTAAACTTTTTGTTATATATTTTCGCTTATGCCAGTGCTAGGAAGCGTGAGGGGAATTGTACGTTTTATAACCTCTTATGAATAGACGCAATCAAACTGAATGTACCATTATTTTGCTTGGCTGCTTTCTATGATTTCAAAGGAGCTTCTAAAAGATTTAATTTCCTGTTATTCCGTGTGTCACTACATAACGCTTCGATAAAACAGTTGCATTTAGAACAGGGAAAAGTATTCAGTTTCATTAAAGAAATGATGCTTGTCAAAATTTAAAAAATGGTCTTATTGATTGGGACATAATAAATACTTTATGTTAGGTGGTCCTAAATGAAATTAATTGAATTCATTGTTACAGGTAAACCTGCCTTTTCATGATTATATTTTTGTGCACATATAAGAATAAAACTGCCCTGAATGAAATAAATATAATCTATCGTAACAAGTATTTCCTGTTAGTGTCACATGACTATTTATATACAATACCCTGTCCGATATGCCTGGGCTTCACAGAAATCATAGCCAAAATACGTACACAAGCACTTATAATATTAGAACATGTTATGAAGTGAGTTATCGTAGTTCTTTACTTGAACCTTTGCGTCAACATATCAGAAGACAATTTAGCAGAATTTGCCTTATGTCTATAGACGTACGACAGTTAAATGAAATACTATACGGAATATCATCTTTGAAAACGAGTTGCTTCACATAAATTATTGCGGTGCGTTTACTCAAAGCGACACACGCAGTAAACAGATCGAGAAAAATACACTTGACCCATCAAATGAAAATATTCAAGTTATCTGCCCTTTAGGTACAGCTGAATATCAATCAGAATAACATATGCAGCTAACCTGAATGTCAGACATACTGCAGACGACATTGTGATAAAAATATCAGCATTCGTGAAGGATTACGTCATTCCGTCTGTTAAAAACTAATAAATGTCAAAAAAGGAACGATGTATGTCATAATTATGCTATATCAACACAAGATTTGAAACTTTATATATTCAACGGAAGAAATGTACTGAATTATGTATTCAAATGACATTCATACCGTAGTTTTGAGAAGTAAAAACAAAAAATGAAATAAACACCAGAACAATAAACAGTATCGTACTGTCTACAATATTTAAGGTCAGACTTTACAAAATGTTTGCAAGAAGATACTGTTTGGAAAGAGAGTATATTGAATGGCCAATAAATTTCGGAAATTTTAATAATTGTTAAATTCGTGCTAAATAACTTGCTTTTTTATAAATATTGATATCTTATCTAATGACAAATTACACGTAAAGCCTAAAAATATCAGAAAAAATTTCAAGTTATAATAGAAAAACACCATTAACCTAGTGTCCAGAAACACCAAGAAATCAAATTTCATCTTTAAATTGTGAAAACAATTATTTTGTTATCAAGAATAATCTACTATCGGCTTCTGACTAACGATAAAATATTTCATGATGAGGGTTCCCGTAGAAAAAAAGTGGAAGATGAAAGCTCGATTCTAAGAATCTTTAAAATGCCTGTATCTGTGGTCAGTCAAAAACGTTTCTTTGCTACTGCGATTTGGATATTAATACTTTCTAGGACATGCATTTAAAAAAAGTAAGAAGATTTTCTGTTGCCCCAGGAGACAATAATCTTTTGCCTATTACAAACTATTAAAATTTCCTACCTGCAAAAGTACACAGGTTCTATCGATAACATCTCCATATGAGAAGTTTACTGAATGTATTCAGAATTTTCGGTACGTTTTCAAACACGATTCAGCCTCTTATTCATTAAGAAGCTCTGAGCAAATCAGCTCTAAGTCTCTCTCTGGCAGCCTTTCCGAAAGCATATTCTTTCTTCCTGTATGATTGATTTGAAAGACATTCATTTGGCAACTTTTTCAGGTAGAACACGGGCGAACTAGGCTTTAAATTTGTCAAACCACAGATATATTTGTTCTCTTTATATTCCGTGAAAGGCAAAAGCAACAGACTTGTATTTTGGTGACATTAGACGCACTAAAACAACAAGAAGAAATGGTAAATTTCGTATCAGGAACATTCGATAAACGCACAGTAAATACAATGTCATGAATATACCTGTAAATGATTTGACAAAAAAATGCATTTTTGGAAGTTCCACTTAGCCTGTATAGTATGCTTATTAAAACTTTAACAATAGTATCTTAAAATTAGAAATATTTAGATGTATGCAATAGATTTATGCAATATATTGAATATTTGCTTTGTATGTGGCTTTATTCATTTTTGTTTCAAGTAATGGGGTTGTTGAAAACAGATTACAGATTAAAGTTATCGCGCCTAAAATTGTAGCCTATACAATGTATATACATATGTCGTATGATACATCATTTATTCAGGAAAACAGACATCTGCTGGAGATATTGCTACGACTAGTTATTCATAGTACAACGATTACCAAATCTTAATAGAATACTGTCCTTTTGACTTCTATTGTGATGTATGCAATATGTAAATGCAAATGTTGGTCAAATAAACAAGAATGAATTTCGCCTTTCGTTTGCGGGTTCATCGTCATTTTGTTGACAGGACTTGAGAAAGTTCACATGATTAACTTGCTAAAATTAGCTACTATAGTTAGTCGTTATCCTACGTACATAGCAAACGCACGAATTAGCCGCCAAGTTTACACTGAGAATATGCCGCCAAGTTTACACTGAGAATTTGCCGCCAAGTTTACACTGAGAATATGCATTAGGATAATCTGACTACATGTATAAATGGCAGAAAACTTTTACATTTTACATTTAAGTCAAGTAAGCATACAAGTTTGTGGTCATTGCATACTTTGTTTCAAGTAGCGATTCATCTATTGTGATTGTAGAATACTGGCAACAATTAGCATTCAGACATATTCATCAATACGAAGTAAGAAGCCGACAAGGAGCCCTAGATGACCTACGTATGGTAATCAATAATAAATCATAGTGACATAAGATGACGTTCCTATTTCAAATTATATCTAATGCTAATTCTAATCTGACTTCAAACTAGCGATTTTAAGACGAAAATCTGTAGATGCATTCTCCATTAAACGGTAAAAACATTTAAAATCAATTCGAAATTGCGATAGCGATATATAACGATGGTCCTAATAAAACACCGTTCTAACAGGATTTGTGGGAAATATTTTGCAAGTATAGAAGTCGCTGAGAGATATGACCGTAGAACGTTCGTCGGCATTTAGAATACGTTGTATGGCGTCTTCTTAAGATCAGGAACAGGACTAAATCGAGTAAACACAATCCACATTCCAAGAACTATGCAGTCTCCTTAACAAGAAATCTCACACAAGTAAAGTAAACCGTCCATAAAAATTCATTCAGCTCTATTAGTGAATGTTGTAGGCGATGGATTTTGTCTGGATAATGTCAGAGTGAAATCCGTCAGACGTATTAGCAAATTATATCTTAGGCATAACAGAACTACAGGCAAAACTTCAGGCTTCGATATATGCTGGAAAAGAAAAATATGAACTATACAGACAGAAATATCGGGGTTGTATAAGCTAATTGAATTGGGTCTCAATCGTATAGTTCTAACAATAACGTATGAGATAAGGATGTGAATCCTCTTTTGACCTACTAAAACGTTAACACAACAAGAAACATCTGACATGAACTTTTAGATGCCTATATTTTATAACAGAGTCAATGTGTCGTGTGTCTACATACATCAATACACATAAAATACAGTCCAAATTAGTCTATGGTATGTAACACAAAATAGTATGGTATGTAGCACAAAATGTATCAAGAAAAATACTGGTTAGAGGGCGTGTTCCAATATGCTTTCTTAAGTCATAGCGGAGATATAATACAAGCAACAATTTGGGATAAAACATGAATAAAAATGAATGATAAGAATGATATATTTTTGTGCCCCGAGAACTCGTTGTTTGACCATATAATTCGACATTAAAGATATATTCAAATTATCAAAATATGCACTATATATTCACAAAGATGATTTTGTAAATTTTGTCACAATCGAATCCGATTACTACTGTAACATTAAAGTTACGTTGTAATGTTTGCCCGAGCCTTTCTTAATGCGATGGTAGGGGTATGTCAAATGAATGTCTGAATTTCGTAGTTATTCATGAGAAAGGGTTGTTCATATGACGTCGGAATTACTGCCTATATTATTTTTAGAATTTCGTTATGCACAAGAGAGCATTTTTCCATAATGTCATGTTGTGTAAATAAATTTCATGTTGATCGGTACAAAACTATGTAAGTTTCTTCTCTGTTCAAAGAATTTATTATATAAGCACCACATAGCACTTCTACGGTCAAGTCACAATAGAAGCTGTCACAGTTATGAGTGTTGCATATCGCATTACCTCTTACGAACAGACAAACCTAGTCTGCTATATTTTGCTTGGTTAGGTTCTGTGCTTTTTTGGGGATTCTTTTATAGATTTTATTTCTTGCCCTACTTTGTGTCACTGTGTACCGCCCTGATAAGACTGTTGCATTAAGCCCGATGAAACGTATTCAATTTGATTAAATGCTTAATATTTGTCAAATTCAAAGTCAGGTCTTATTGATCGGGGCAGCATAAACACTTTATGTTAGACGGTCCTGAATAAAATTAGTTTCATTTATTGTTAAATGACATTCTATTTCATGATCATATTTTTGTGTAAATATAAGAAGTGACCCTGAATAACATAATATACGTTACTGGAAAAAGCCTTCTCAATTTGTGCCATGTGCTAACTTTATATGCAACAAACAGTTTCCGACATGCCTTATGTTCACAAAAATCCTAGCCCCAATATAAATGCACGCACTTATCCGATTAGAACATGTACCGAATCAATTATTCTAGTTCTTTAATTTACGTGAACATTTGCGTAAGCATTTTGGAAGACAGCTTAACAGAATATGCCTCATGTCTATAGACGAGGACCTTCACATAAATCATTGCGATGCACTTACTCAAAATGAAACTTATAGCAAACAAATGGAAAAAAATACATTTGACCAATCGAACACAAATATCAGTTATGCAAGTTATCTGTCCGTTGGCTACACTGAAATATCAATTACAATATTATATGCAGCTTATCTGACTTAATAGCTGATACATCAGACATATTTCAGACGAAAATGTAATCAAAACAACGGACTTCGTGAGGGATTATGTCATTCCGTCTGTTAAAAACTGATTAATGTAAAATAAAGCTCATTATTATCATAATTATGCTATATCAACCTCAAGATTTGAAACTTTATATGTCATAATTATGCTACATCAACCTCAAGATTTCAAACTTTATATGAGCCGTGCCATGGGAAAACCAACATAGTGGCTTTGCGACCAGCATGAATCCAGACCAGCCGTCAGGATCCATGCTGTTCGCTAACAGTTTCTCTAATTGCAATAGGCTTTGAAAGCGAACAGCATGGATCCTGACCAGACTGCGCGGATGCGCAGGCTGGTCTGGATCCATACTGGTCGCAAACCCACTATGTTGGTTTTCTCATCTCATGGCTCATATTATATTCAATAGAAAATGATAACGGATGTAAAATACCGAGTTATATATTTATTGAATTCATATAATGTTTTCGAAAAAAGTACAAATAATGGAACAAACACCAAAACATTCAAACATCATCGTAATGTCTGCAATATATTATGGTCAGACAAAAAGTGTAAGTACTAAACGATATGCAGAGACTTACCCAAATCCTTCTTTAAACATGGGAACAATCTGTGTTTTGAATGAAATTGTCGAGTGAGCACCGTTTATCCCTGACCATGTTATACTAATGCAATGGAAAAGTAAGCTATCCATGTTATATGCGGGAGAATACAGTCATGCGTCTAACAGTCCTGAAATAGTTTTCTTTGTCTTTATCATATTTCTAGATATTTTTCCATACTTCGACGCATACAATATGGGTAGCAGATACTGTTTTTTGTTTCCAGCAACAGCTTTCTCAACATTTTAACCTTATGAAATTGATTGTGTTTTAACTTTTAGAGAAATCGTCTGTTTGTTTACAAATGTCACCAGAAAAAGTGTTACAGTTTCCCCAGTGCATCAACTAACGGTGCATTAGATCTTTACAATGTCTTATTTTTCGTTTCAAACTACTGATCATTTTAGTAATTATGCAGGTTTTTTTTCATGTCTAGAGGTAAAAAGTGCATAGTATGCACAATATATTAGGGACCTAATCATCAATGGAGTCTTGATATTTTCATCCTTATACGGATTGTATTTTCCTGCTTCTGCTAATACAGGAAACTACATATGAGGATACAAAATGAGCGAAAACAATATAATTAATTTGAGCCGTAGCTCCAAGCCAAAAAGGAATATAGCTATGCAATAGGAAATTAGCACTAACACAATTCCCACTGATGTCCTTACCAGACAGTCTATGATAAATATGTCTCGAAGTTTGAACTATGTTGAATGTCTTCTTGTAACAAATCGCATTAATGCGTCTGAGAGATTATATATTACGCCAATGACAACATTCGTAAATTGATTCAGTTTCTTTATTTCTAATACTGGTTAAATACCGTTAAACTGAAGAGACTATTTTCATTTTTCGGCGACGCCGTCTAAATTCGTTTTCGTTACTTATGCCACGTGACTTCAGTTTGCAAATCAAACTACTAGATAACGCATTATAGATAATTTATCAAAATGGAAGATTTATGCAACACTCTGTCCGATTGGACGAGAGTGTCAATTTCTTTCACTCTGTTGATTGTGCTACGCTGAGTGAAATGTAGACAAAGCGTTTATCCTAAACGACGCTGTTCACAGTTTTAAAGCTAACTTTGGCTCAGTATATTTAGCAAGAATATTGATATATCTAAAAATGATAAGTAAGTTTAATAAATAAGATAAAAAACCTGTTCAAATACCAACATATATCAAATTAAAGAAAGAGCTGAATACGGTCTGCGTATCACATGAATAAGGTTGTGATAAGAGTCTTTTATGTAGAGAAGTGTTTTTTTAAAGATTTTCCTTGTTACAATTGTCGTCTGTATATGAAAAGGTTTCTTGCTTTTGTGACTTATTCAGATTGCATATTAAAATAAGTACTTGTTTGCTTTGATATATTTGTTATAAATTATTTAACTGATTTATTATTATATATGAATATGTTTCTTTAGTATGGTATGCAAATATTGAACTCAGTTGAAATCTGTTTCATTATATATATGCTATATAACGACTGAATCTCGTTACACTGAAATCAAGGTACGCTGCATACAGTTTATCTATGTGATATGACTACGGTCAAACTTTGCTTATGAAACAGAAATATTGAAATAATTACAATTGTATGTTTTGCTTGACCTTCACTTTTTTATAGGTGTGACGTCATTGTCCAAATATTCATGAATAGCGAATATGCATTTCTTAAAGCGGGATCAGTTGGCCTGTTTTAGAAATAAATAAAAATAATAAATAAAAAAATCCTTTGATTTTTTTCTCAAGTATTCTAATCAAACTTGATTTGTTGCATCTTTATTAGGCCCGCAGCCAACTTTGTTCAGCTGGGACATTTGACCCCATTTAGGGGCTGCTACAGCTAAAACTAGAAATGCCTTTATACAGCGTCTCATGAACAGCTTGGTGGATCTTTGTCATACTTGGTCTGGAGCATCATTATAAGGTCCTCTTCCAAATTTATTTATATAGGAACTTGGGCCCTATTAGGGACCACTATAGCTAAAAGCAGATATGCCTTTCTTCGCATTAATCACTAAGATGTAATGGATTTTTATCAAACTCGATGAGTAACAATGTCGTAAGGTCTCCTGCTATTTTGTTACAAATGGGGATAGGGACCAATTTAGCTAAAAATATAAACACGTTTAATGACCTCTTCTCATGAACCGCTTCATGAATCTTCATCAAACTACTGCTGTAATTATTCGTCTAAGGATAAACGAAACAAAATTGCAACCTTAGAAACCTTTGCGAAAAATTAAAAGAGAACCATTTAAATTGTTAAAGTGCGGTGTTTAATTTTGCAATTTGAAAAATGTTAGATGAAAGATGAATGTTAGATGAAAAAATCATAAACTTCTTTCCTTATTACAATTCGACGACCATCATTTTTAAAGATATTTCTTGTTACCTATTCTGAGCTTTTATGTTATAAATCTTTTGAAAGATATTTTTTTACAATCATGGAAGCACTTCGAATATTCTAATTGTAAACAATCATGCACAATTTCTATTTATGACTTACGTTTATAGCTGGGGTCAGTCGAGCATTGTTTCTCTAAGATCTAAGAATGTCGACATTAAGCATTTACTGAATGATTTGTCGATCAATATTCCAACAGTTGCCTGAAGTAAGAAGAACCGCAGTTGAATAATTTTGACCAATGGTGGAAAGCCATTATTAAATGTTTTATTACACGATATCAGAGATTAATTTTCACACTTTTTTCTTTCAAGCTTTGATGTTATCCTAGCAAGCCTGTGTTGCATTCAGACCAAGCAGATAAAATTATAAACAGCCTATTTGTATGTAAGTTCATGAAAAACACATTTAGATAAATTTAGAAAAAAAAATACAGCCAATATCATTTTGCTCTTCTCTACTAATATTACTTACAGTATATTTCAAATTTAGAGACATTTATTTTACTAGTCAACGTGTCGTTATAAATGAGATATGTCAATGGTAATTCTTTTTTTATCAGTACTTGCTGTGTCACTTCTTAAGATATATAAAGTAGAGTAAGAATCTTTAAAAGTATTGCTCCTATACAAACGACGCATTAAAGTCAGACACCACGAATATAGAAATACTTCCTAATCGATAGTTTATACTAATTTGTTTTAGGTCGATTGTGAAGCAAGTTCTACAACTTGTATTAATCATTCTCGACACCTCATTCCTGATGGAATTAAACGAGGGTATGAGAGAAGAGAAGCAAGTTTCCCTTTTAATGCTAGGCACCAAGCAAGGGAGTTACTGGTACTATTTTTCACGTCTTTGGTATGACGCGGCCGGGGTCCGAACCCACGACCTCCCTCCCGCACGAAAATATATTTATATTGTCATTGATCATTTCAACAGAACACAATTGATACATACATAAAAACGTATTGTACTGTGGAGACATCAAAGGCACTGACCTCCAGATTTGGTTAATAAAGATCTTTCTTTAAAATTGAAATTTGGCCATATTATGAACGTAAGAACTTGAATTTTTGTTTCTAAACAGTCTCAAAAATGAAATATGCCCGAGTCGGGAATCGAACCCTGGCCGCAGCGGAAAATATTTTTTTTCCACTTTCCTGACCAATACATCACGGAGTAATATGTACTTCGATCTCACGACCGTTAAAAATAAAACTATGTTATTAGGGCAGCTTACACCCGGTACCCCGTTACAAACGCTTTTCGATTTTTAATTTGAAAATTAGCAAAAACAGCTAATTCTCATTTGTTGTTTCCATAACTTATAATCTGTCAGTATCTAAGAAATATAGCAATAATGTTTTGATAATTAAAATATATTTTCTGTTGTCATACGATCTGGTGGTCAGTGCCTTAAAGATAAAACTTATTTCAACTGTCGATGTTAAGAATTGTGTACTTACCGTCATTTAGAAAAAAAATGACAGCCTGTATTTTACAGATAATGAGATTCATTAAGTTAGTGACTTTTATCTTTCTGATGTCTTTAATCTATGGATGCAAAATGTATAATTCGAACTGGTAATGATACAGAATTCCAGCTGCAATTAAAGGAAAAGCATGATTGAACGTAGTTCAGCACGTTCATTGTACAATGCAAAATTTAATGTAATATTCTGATTTTTCACGGCTTAATGATTTTCTAATAGCATTCAGCTGATTGAACAAAATATTTTTGTTGTATTGATTTCAGACAGCAAATGTTTCGCAAATAAAAGTTTTACAACTGAATTCTATGGAGAATCACAAATAACATTATCGCACATGGAAGTGATTCTACAATATAGTTTTTATTGAAAATGTTTTACATTTTCCAATCAAATAAGCAAGTAAAATGTTTATGTTCTCGTGCTTAATTCGAATAGAATTTTCCATGATAAACATAATTCCATATTTAAAGATGATTGTGTTACATTAGTTGGAATCATTCATGAGAAAACGTTTAAAATGAGTTCTGAATTCCTGTACCCAAAACAAACCAAAAACACAGAAAGCAGAACTGCATTTATACATTAAAAGAAATTCTACAGTTTTGCGAAGTAAACCTGATAACGTAGTCATGTGCATGTAAAATAGAAATCGAACAACTGTATAAATCACTTGGTTTATTTTAGTATATTCTATGAAATTTTAGCGATTGTAAAATTTCTCCCTGTATTTGGTTTCAGCTTTGTTAGATTTTGTGGTCCGATGGGACCATGGAGTCAGTTGAATATTGCTATTATGGAATTTCGTTTAAGGAGGTAGGTTACCTTAATATTTGTATGTGCGCATGTCCAACCGGAAGCTAACGTGACGATTTACGACGACGTTTACGACAAACTAAATGTGTTTGTATATCCATTCTTCTGAAAACAAATCATGAACCTATCTCCGATCTGATGCTTTATTGTTTAATAATGCAGAAATAATAAATAAATTGCCGCAGAAACGCTTCAAAAGAATGTTGCCTTAAAATGACGTCATTGACGTCATGACATTACGTGTCAGTTACCGCGCAAAATTAATAGCTTTTATTTTGAAAGTACGTAATTCTGTGCATTTTCTTTATTTGAACTATTTTCAAACAGCCATTATTTGCTGAAATATTTTTTATGAGTCTTTTGTTCTGAATAATAATCAATATTTTGCTTCTTTTATGTAGTTATATTGAAATGTTATGCGGAATGTAAGAAAATGGATGATGTTAACCAATGTTATTTGGAATATAGTTGGGTGAAAGGTTACTTGTTACGGCCATTTTCAAATAAAATCTAGCAGTTTGATTTGTAATACCTATTTTTTTTCACTTTTCATTGATAATTTGTTACTTATATACTAAGAGTAAGATCTAAAATTGTTCAAATTTCAGTAGAAAATTGTGGTTTCTTGACTTGAATTGAATTGATGTTACCATGGAAACAAAGCCCGTGACCTAAATATCTAAAATGTAAAAGTCAAAAGCGTTGACACTGGTCTATTTAAGGAACACAGCTTCGGCATTTTATTTTCATTTCAACAATATCCACGAGAATAATAGCAGCATGCTGAACGATTTTTCAATGAAAAATGCCAGACGAAGGGTACTGCTGTAAGTATTTTAGCTGTGAAATTTGTTTGAATAAATGCAAATAACACGAAAATATAACTTACGTTAGAAATAATATGTTTTAAAGCTACATTAACAAGAAAGATAATTTTATTCAATATTTTTTTTTATAAGAAATGACGACAAAAAGCAAGATATAAGTTATTTTAAACATCTCTGTTGCCATGGTTATGTTTAACTTTAAGAAAAATAGGGTAGCATGTAAAGTGTTTGGTATTTTGCTAATAATATTGCCCAAATATTCCATGTTGGTCATTAACAGAATGGCACTGAAGCCGTCGAAAACCCCGTTTTTATACATAGTTGTTTAAAAATGAGAGAAAATGCGTTACCATGGAAACACGAGCCCCGCGACATATACATTTTAAGCTTATATTAGAAAGCTAACGCGCATCCTAGTAAAATTACCAATTATGCAGACTTCTACGGATGTCAATGAAACTAAAATACACTGAAAAGTGTTAAATATCCATATTTTCCTTCTTCTTTCAATACAAAATACCTTTAGAGGATCATGTACTTCAAACCTGGATAAAACTTGAACTTGAAGGGACAGAGATGAACAAAATTGAGATTGTAGCAGTTAAAACATCATAATACACGAAATACAAAAAATTGATGCGGTTCAACTAATTTGAATTTACCCTGGTAACAAGGTAACCTACCTCCTTAAGACGGTGCAGGAGGGTGGGCGTGAGTGATTTTGCGCATTTCATTACCTTGCATGAACAGACTCAGTCATACCGAGACTGCAGTTATTTTTCTCGATTGCTTCTATGCATCCAAAGGACCATCTTACAGGTTTTATTACTCGTATCGATCTATAAAAGATATGAACTATTCAATATTTTCAAACACGTGGTATTTAATTTACTACTGCAAAAACGTACACTATTATATTCAATGTAACACTTATTGTCTCTCGTGTCAGTACTAAACAGATAAAAAACTACATGATTCTTAAATGACATCACACTGGTGATTGTCATACTCTCTTTTTATATATAAATATAAGTTTAGGAGCAATTTTACAAACCAAAATGTAATTTTAAAGTCGGAATTGAATTAGTTAATTTAATAGTAACAATAGTAAAAACATACAAAATTATACATCGACAACCTGTGCACATCCATGTACTAATACATGCACGTTTCATCAGTATATATATATTTAGATTATGGATTAGTAGATGTAGAAAAAGTATGTGTGAATTGTTTTATATTGATATTTTGTTTAATATTTTGGTCAATACTTGGGTACATATAAGTTATTTTGTTGAATATCAAATAATGACAGGAAAACAAGGAATTGTGTTTGCTTTTTTAAAGTGTTGCTGTAAATCTGAATAGCTGCGTTTTCGCATTTATTTCTATTTCACAAGCAGGGTGGATGAAAGTATCGTGGAATCCCTATTTTGTTTGAAATCCTTATTCCCATTATGACATTTTCTGTTGTCAATATCATTCAGACATTTTATCCAATAATATCTCCCATTAAATATTATGTTCGCTCATTTCCTTTTATCAAGAATTTTCTTCACGTTGGTGAATGATAAGTGTTATGATATTTGCTACACATTAGAAAAACAATTGTAGAAAATAGCCATGTCGTTACGAGCGACAACAGAAACACATAACAAGAAGCAAAGATTGTTCTAATTGTTCCGATATTGATCAGGGACGCTTTGTTGCTGAGTACAATTATACGGTGCGTAACTGCCGTCGTGGAAGTAAGTAAACACTTCAAACATGTGGAGGTTTTATGCTGTGAGAACTTTGATGGAAGTTATTACAAAGATGTGTGAAACATTGCTTTCAAAAGGGTTTGGTTATTAAAAAGCATTTTAGCGATTGTGCACAGATATAATACAGTGACATTTATTACGGATATAATTCTATAGATGCAGATTTTGACCAAATACGAGGATGTTTCGAAGAACTATGAATAGCAAAATTGAGTTAGAATTTGATATTATGATACTCATTCGACAATCATCTAATAATAAAACCAAAATAGGACACTCCACACATTTAATTGTTTTTTCTTGAATGTTTAAAAGTGTGTTTTAAGTAACTATCGGTGTTTATATTATGCTATTTGATCACATGATGTGTTGCATCATTGAAATATAATTCATATCCAACACACAGTTATATACACTGTAATATAGGTTTTTTCAAATAATATTTGCTTGCTTTTTATCAAGCATAAAGTAGAAAAGTATATGTGTTAGTTTTTAATGACAATTAAATATATCTAACCTTAAATGAGACTTTATTCACTACGCGCCCGGGAAAATACAGTATCTGTCTCATACCCTCCATATTTACGAAAACAAAAACAACATAAACCCTCTATATTTTTCTTTGGAAGTTATAGTGTTTTCTGTTAAGCAGATTCAAATATCACAACTTCAGTTTTCAATGACAAAAACGCTTAATAAGGCGTATTATTGAAAAGAGCCAAGTTCTGTTTTCTTAATATATTTTCTATTCTTTTCTTGATTAAAATCCATATGCTTCAGTAACTATTGCATTGCCGTGCCATTATTCTGATGAATATTATTCTGCAAATAGATAAATGAAAAGCAGTATTTCAGTGATACTTTTAATATTGTATGGTTCGATTTCTTTTTTTTTCTGTTTTTCTTTTCAGATCAGAATGTCCGAGAAATACAAAGCTGTAGACATATTATTTCTGATGTCATGCAATTTGTAGATCAGTGATCTGAAATGTCAAGTCAGATATTCGCCACTGCAAGATATTGCTCTGTCATAAATGCTGTACTAAACATCGTGTTGTTGCTTTGGAACTATTGTCTGCATTAAATGTCAGTACAGAATACCATTCGGTGCAAGATACAGCACTGACAAGATATGGCGGGTCAAACATTTTGATGTATTTTGAGGATGGAAAGGAACAGAAACCAGTTCGAGAATTACATCAACTACTGTGACAATCGTTCACTGACATTTGAAGTATTTCTGCTAAAAAGGTCAACATTTGCGATTATGAATACCATATAGATATTTTAAACATAATGGTAGACTATACAAACATTCTCAAATATAATGCGGCTGCTATAATATAGAACACTGCAAATTGTTACTGTCATGAACGTCTCGAAGGTAACAGATTATGATCTTGAGGACTTTGATACGTCTCGCGATGTGTACAGTATTGTTGCACCCCTGGTTTTTGTTTTAGTCATTTTTCTATTACTGTTATTTATCATTGCTCATATTTTAAGGTAGACCGACGTTTCTGATGTGGCTGTGCTATGAATATGTTAAAATTATACAAAGACTATAGGGACACATCATATGATTGTCTTGAAATACAAGCAGGGTGTGATAATATTTTGGTGTTGTTTTGAGTGGTAGAGAACTAGCCTTTAAAATGCAAAGTTTGCTTAAAATCTGTATGTCAGGTTCATTTAAGTTTCAATGGTTCGTTCACGTGCTTGCTTTTTGGCAATTTAACAATTCTTAAGGTAGTTATGCATAGTCAGATAATTGTTTTCCTACGATGTAAAATTTGATTTTTACTCAAAGATTGACGGAGAACATCCGGCCATTAAAAGAGAGTTTAATGTGATAAATTTCTATATCTATTTGAAAAATATAGACCTCAGTCAACTGTTCTTAATGGGAGTCTATGGGGAATCAATTATAATGACATTTTCGATACAGACATTTTTCTGCAAAGTAAATATCTCACATTTTGCATTAGTTTCGTTGAATAAGATGTGCATACGGTTAATTTATGTCATCATGAAGAAAGAGATTCTCTGTTTCCAAGTTGATTTGACCTAATTTTGGACTCAAGAAGGAAACGTGCTGCCTGTTTTATCAATAATATCAATAAACACAACGTTGTCATTTACTCGTGGTTAGTTCACGTTTCCGTATGCCGGATCCGGGCTTTATTCTTTGTTTATGGAAAAATGACGTTACGCAATTATTTGCAGTTTTTCATACTTGCAAAACTACCTTAACCAGTAATGTCCCATTAAGTCTATGTCTTACAAAGCATTATTTCATTCGTAATCACTCAATGTCATAAAAATCAATTTTCTGGCTAGCGCTGTCTGCTCATAACTGAGATTTTATATATAGACATAACCATAACTTACTAGCTTTCTTTTACCATGTAACGTGACTTGTGACCTCAGAATATCAAAACGTTTGATAACCGTAATATGTTCATTCAGCCATGGCCATCATAGACTAAATGTTTTTAATAATCGTATTATCCTCCACAATAGACTGTATTAATTTACGTGACCACATGTTTTATAGCGTTGTTATTCATTTAATATTAAGATTGAAACTCTGAATATGTGTTGGTCAATTTACTGACATATATGTACTGTTCTAGAGGCAGATGCATTCACTGATGAAATAGGAATGTCATCAATTTAATGTCGCTTTTCTTGAGGAAAGCTACATTTCAAAAAACACCGCGAAAAGGACAAGTGTAGTTTCTGTTTATGTCCATTTGTCTAATGAAATACAGCTTCAACAGTTTCGACTTGTGTGTGCAGTAATATAAAAACAAGTGCTGGATAATATGGTGCGAACCTTGTGAGGTATTTCTTTGCAAAAAAATAATATGCGTGAAAATGAAATTAAAAAGGAAGAATTTAAAAGTACACAAATTCGTGTTCGTACAGGTCTGTGTATTTAGGTTCATCCTACAGCTTACCCTAAGAGAAAGTACACAATGAATAAGATTTTGGAGTTTTTGTTTCAAAATTTGTTGTACACTGGTGCCTGCTGGTGCCCGGAAAAAATGATCGGAGGAGCACCCGGGGCCTTCCTCCGCCTTAAAATCTAGAAAGTCGCCATAGGACGCTTTGTTTTGTCGGTGTGACATATATCCAAACAGAAACAAAAGGAAAGAAATACGAGTTGTACGCAACTGGTCCAAATCTCTTAACTGTCCGCTTAGTATGCTTTAAACAAACCCTGGTGATATTATTACTTTCATAATAATTTTACCATGTTCTGTATGCTGTTGACCATTATATCTGGAAACTTTTGATTTGTATACCGGTAACAGTGTCTAATGAAGCTTATTTAACGTAAGTATAACAGTAAGGTAGTATTAAAAACACGTATTTGTTTGTCAATTAAAATTATATTTATTGTATAGAATTTAATTAAATCTAGATCTAGATTTCGCGTTTGTTAAGTATATTTTTATACAGTTTAAATACATACATTATTTGCCTTGTTCTCGGTGCTTTCGAGGGATCTACTTTTCAGATTTTATTTACTTCACAACAGCGGGTGTTAAGTGCTGTGTGGCGGCCGTAAAAAGTCGCCCCGACTTCATCTCAGTGTTGTTATATTTTCTGGTCCTTCGGGATCATTGATTACAACTCATTTAGATTTGAAGATTGAATACTGTTTAAGCCGGTGCTAGGGGGGCGTGGGCAGTGTCGCTTTTTCCATTACTGCCCATTAACAGACCCAATCAAACCGAGACTGCAATTTTCACTATTTGCCTTGTTCTCGGTGCTTTCGAGGGATCTGCATGTACTTTCCAGATTTTATTTACTTCACAACAGCGGGTGTTAAGTGCTGTGTGGCGGCCGTAAAAAGCCGCCCCGACTTCATCTCAGTGTTGTTATATTTTCTGGTCCTTCGGGATCATTGATTTCAACTCATTTAGATTTGAAGATTGAATAATGCTTAAGCCGGTGCTAGGGGACGTGGGCAGTGTTGCTTTTCCATTACTGCCCATGAACAGACTCAATCAAACTAAGTCTGCAATTTTCACTATTTGCCTTGTTCTCGGTGCTTTCGAGGGATCTACTTTCCAGATTTTATTAAACGTTTTCTTACGATTCAGCATGATTTTCTTCAGCGTTTTGTAATCTTACTGACGTTTGTGGCGACGCCGTAGAAATTTTACGTCGTAATTAACTAACACTGTATTAGACCAGGCAATACGAGTATCAGCGGATGATTTCCTCGATTCCCGATTAGTAAAGATCGGTAAAATAATGGGCAATTCTTGTATAATAAAGCACGGGCCAGAATAAAGGTAATTTATTTGAATCATGAACGAGGAAGTAGCAAACAATTATATTTTCATCGAACAATTCCGTGCCTGTTATGATTACGTCATTGTTTTAATGCTATATATTTGGCGATAGAAATGAATCACTTATACATGTCGATACATACGTAATACATCTAAATGGCTTACCGAACTGTATAAATACGCCAGACAAAGGACATCGGAATATCTAAATGGTTGCAGTTAAATTGTTTAACTAAACTGTAGTAAATATAAACAGAAGTAAATTGAATTTAATAAAAAACTTGACATCGATTGCAAGACATTATAATAGACCATTCAGAAGTCCCATTTTTCATTTAATAATGCGTTTCAGTTCTTAATATTCAAACTACCAATTCCCCTATACCAAGTTACCATTTTCAAGGAAATCGTGGACAGTGAAATATGTAGAATGACTATAAATTATTTTCTGCTAATACAAATGTAACTAGGCGACATCTTAGTTAAGAATCGTACCTGTATGGAATACATTACCATGCATTTATTCCTGTTCGAAAGACAACATTCATGCTTATATGATATCTACACTCGTCTTTCAACATTACTAAAATGCTACACATGAAGATTATTTAAGAGACTAACAACAGTTTTTCACTTCCATGTAAAACCCAAACTCACACATTGTGATTCTTCTGGTCATGGTTTAATGTTTATTATTAGGTATAAGTCTGAGAAATTCCGTTAGTAAATCGTTAATTATTTATATCCAGTATAAATATATTGATAATGATGACATTGCCTGTGATAGGTTTCAGTTTTCGAACAATACCCACTTTAAAAACCAATTAAGTTCTTATATGACTGTAACCTACTTAAAATAAAATTTTAATGTTTTCTTAGTTTTGATTTAATCTGTCAGAGCCTGAAGAGAAACTTATTTTGGAATTCACTGCAGAGGGTGGCTGAAAGACTATTACTCAGAGATGTAAAAAAGTCAAATTATTAGAGAATTATTGCCTAATTATTCCTTCTCTTGAAAAGGAATATTATTGTTCAATAAGTCACACTTGACTGAGCTACTGATACCGAAAGCTGTTGTCATTACAAGCTGGCCAATAAAACTCCGTGACCTTAGAAATAACCTCTGACGTTAGACTATTCTTTCCTAATTGAGGCGACTCTCTGACTGAACGCGTTCCGTGGATTACATATTACTAAACCCGAGGATGTTATTTCCTCCATTCTTGAGGAACATAACATACATTCAGTCGACCAGATAGACATATATCAGCAAATTTAAATGTAAACAACTAAATATTATTGTTACCTTGAAATGCATAGTTAATATATGAAAACAAACCCCATTGCGACCCTCTAATTATGCGCAACAAATGCACGCATCGAATCGTAAATGATTAACTGGGTCAATGTCTTATTGCCGTATTTACTCTACTGAAAGTGGTAACAGATTTAATTTGTTGTTGGATTTAACAATTTATGTTAAATAACTAGCGTAAATACTTACTTGACTTTTTTTGGCAGTATAAAACAGACATTGCAACCAAAATTTTACAAGATGATCATTTTATATTTATATAGATATGCCCTAGAAGGAACTTTTGCTATGCTTTAACTTGTCAAACCATTATTTGTCAAAATTTAATTATTTGTCAAAATTTAATCATAATATATGGATTCGTACTAGAACTGAAACCGGTGGTCGAGCAGTTTAGGCCACTGTCTTCGAATGGGTTATCATCACCGCTCTGTTATTGCAAATGCGCGTGTACATTTTGCTCCAAGCTTTTTTCACATCTTTATGATTTAGTTAATGTACCTAATTGTTCAATACAAAAAGAATCAATATCATTCCTCTGAGAAAACACTTACAAAAGCTTTGCTTTGGTCTTTGTTGAATTAGACAGAAAAAGAATAATATGTAGAACTCCCTTTATCATCAGTTGTGTGGTTAGCCTATAGGGTCGTGCCGAGTTGTTGCCATTATAATCAAACACAGATTTAAAGCCAACAAGGACAGAAATATATTTTCAGAAATAACCCGTTAGTAGAATGAGATTAATCATCAAAGATATAACATTTTCAATTTCCCGTTTCGTGCCGTCATTTTTAAACGAAATTATGTATGAATGTACCATTACGATTCTAAAGAACTAAACAATCTCAGAATGAAACATATCGGGCGAAATATATATTTGAAAACCAGTTTTCGAAATTTTACATTACGTTTGTGGAAATGTTGCTGTTATGAAATTTAAGTTAACATAACAAACCATTGATTTTGAGACCACACGACATGCAAATATCCTTGATACATGCTCCGGCTACCATATTGCTGTCATTTTCATCTGATTAGACCTGAATCAATACAAATGGATCCTTTCCCATGTAAAGTTATTGTTATCTAAAACTTATGAAGAAATATTAAGCCTTCTGTTGTTATTATCAATAACATTCAAAGACAGAAGAAATATTTTCAAAAGAAGAAACTAATACATTTTTGTTCGCAAGACAGTAAGTATAAAAGTAGATAGATTTGTTTCAACTATTATAAATGATTGTGTTTATATAAATATTACTCTAAATGTTTGGCTCTTGTATGGTGATTGCTGTGATCTTCACGCCCAGGAAATCTACCCTAACCTGTTTTTATCTTTGCGATAAACCACACATATGAACACTTGACATTAAACAAATATATTGCAATTTTTTTAGAAGCACAATGCGGCAGATTCACTGGTAAATTATGGGACAGTTATTTGTCCTGCCTCCATTTCTTAATTCATTTGTTTTATACTGCTACTTTTAACTTTCTAAATGGCCTGACACGCTGACGTTTGTTAATGTCGGCCATCATATTACACGTCGTAAAAGGCAAATTACCGATTAATGAATTTGGTAACCAATATCATGTTGAAAGGCATCGGCTTATAATTTTCTGACGGCTTTGTCAGTTGTATGACAAAAAGTATGACTTTATGGGAGACGTAAGTTTAGGGCATTTATGAAGCTTTGTCCGACATTAAAGCTAGAAAGCACACCAAAGCAGTTTAGTATCTCTTTTTGTTTTGTCTTAAACCAACGCTTCATGATTTCTTTAGTTTTGTTAAGGGGGGAAACGGGTGTCCGACCAGAGCTGATGGTTCAGAATGCCTCATGAGGGCCCGGTGCCAAGTTTGAGGTAACCTCATGGGTTTAATCTCGTCCAACTTAAGAATATATGTCCCTGTATGTATGCATACTGCTTACACGTTATCATAATTGTAGTATTAATTTTTGCGGTATTTGCGTTGTCAATATTAATGACGTATTTTTGTCAATTACTGACGTATTTTTCCATAGTATGAGCAGTTGTATCGTTTTATAATTGGTTCACTGATATAGAATTGGAAGATTTTACCAGGAAAACAATATCCTGACGTATAAAAACAATAGCTTAACCAGAGCAGGTGGTTCCAATTTTGTTTGAACATCATTAATATCTCACAGAAAAGGTGAATATATGACCGGTGAAATGTTTACATTTGGGTGTGTAAGTATGATTTAAAACACTTTTGTTGGGTTTAATGTCGCAGCGACACAATTATCGGTCAGATGGCGACTTTCCAACTTTGATGGTGGAGGAAGACACCATATACCTTTCCGTGCATTAATTCATCACGAGCCGCCGACTTTCCGTAAGCTAGCTGGATGGCTTCCTCACATGAAGTATTCAACGCCCCGAGTGAGCCTCGAACCCACATCGGTGAAGGGCAGGTGATTTGAAGCATGTTTACCATTGGTATATCGCAATGAATAAAGACGATGGTTGCGACGCGAATGAGTCTGTTTCTTAGCACATGTGATACATTTGTACTTTAGCCATACGTTTTTGCCGTTTATTCAATTACTTATGCAGAATCTGGCGCGGTAAGGTAGATTTTAATTACCATTTGAGAATTCCTAAAACATGAAGTGCTTATCATCGAAACGTTTCCTGTCTATTGGATAATACTTCTTTATGCATGTTTTGTATTATTTGCAAGTTCTCTATTCCAAAATATAGACCACGAACACCATCCCGTTGCTTTTTTTACGAGCCTTAATCAACATAAATAAGTAAATTGCTTCTCACTGAAATTATTTCCTTTTTCATTCTTTATTCGCATAAAATATGTAGTTGCACTTGGGTTTAGACACTGCAAAGTCTGCCGGGGATGATATTTTGCAAAACTCATGATTGTCGCACGTAAGCAGTCGTTTTTTCCAATGAAATTTCTTATGTTTCTATACTTATAGAGTATCCATCATTTCTACTTTTCATAACATATAGAAAGGAGTAAAACATTATCAACAAAAATGTTTATATAAGAAAAAATGATCATTATAGTGTATGTCTACCTTAAATTTTACAAATATTGAGAGCAGTGCTCGTTACTTTTTATAGTTCCGAGTGACGAGATCATCATAATGACAAATGTAAAGAGTCAACCGAAAATAATAGTGATAACAACAATGGAAAACGTACTTTTTATGTTTTGTCATGCTTTACTTTCAACAACAGATCATAATGCATACTACGTTCATAGTGGATATAAAAAAGAAAATACTTTTTACAGGTTATCAGTGTGAACACAAAGTGAACGGCACAACATAACGAAGCGATTGTGAGGTACGATTGAAGAGTGATAGAGGATGGTATGCACTAAAATACGTTGCGTAACGACCCTCTAGGAACTACGTTACTTTTGGATTTTTAAACACGAGTGATTTGACTAAAGAACACATTCTTCATATACACGTGTTAACTTTTCTTGATCCCGACATGCATATTATTTGGTGAGATATGCTCAAATATTTACATTCACTATGCATTTAGTACGGAAAGAAAAAGCGTTTATTTTCTTGTTAACACCATGTTGAAACTGCTGTGCCGATTATATATCAAAACATTTTATAAAATGTTTTATAGTGAACTGTCGAAATATCAGAGCGAAATATGTCTGGTATTTTCACAGTGAAAAATAAAAAAGATTTTTGTTGTACCTGTAAGATCAGTCTATCTTTCACTCATGAACACCATATATTACATTTTTGCTCGTGGCTATACCACTCCTGAAAATAGCACATCTGGTTTTCACTCGTGAATGAGACTTCAATCTTACACTGAAACAAACAAATATTCTCTTGTTTACTTTGACAGTTTAGAAACAACCATCCGTGATTATACGAACACCTGTCGTCACGCACTAATTTGTGACTCAAAAGTTTGAATATGTTTAGACATTCAAGGGACTTGATAATTCAAAAATACTATGTATTGCAATTAGCATATACCGTTCCTGTAGTCATGACTCCAAGACTTTAACTTATCTTAGAATATGAGCAATGATAAATAAAAGTAGTATAAAAATAACTAAAACAAAGGTTAAGGGTACAACAACACTGTACACATCTGCCGAAATATCATAGGACTCGAGATCGTTGTCTGTTACTTGCGAAACATTCATGATGGTAATCTCCATTTGCAATGCTATTTATAATAACAGCCACGCTCTATATCGGCAATATTAAGTGACCAACATAATGTATATATATGTCACACATCTTTTACCATTTTTGACATTTTCAGGAAAATTACCTCAAATGTCAGAGATCAATTGTCACGATATATTATTGTGTAATTTTCAAATTAATATCTGTTCCTGTACATCTCGGGCTTAACAAAATCATTCTTGTAGGTATTTCAAAGCAGTAAAAAGATCCATAACATACCATAACACGTCAAATAGTATCTCGCAGCTATAGATCCCTTACTTTGACATTTAATTTCAAGGCATAACAAAGGTCTTGCATACAGACCAGCAGTTTCAATATAATTGAATTATGTCTTTTTTACGATAACAGGATATGGCAATATCTTGCAATATTTAATTTATATCACATGACTACAAATAGCACGTCATCAGAACTTGTCGCTACATCATCTTCGAGGAATATTAGGACATGTACCTAGAACGAGAATCAGAAGAAGAAACTAATTATAATAGTAATAAATCTGTATACAAGTAATATGAAAAAAAAACAGGATATTAAATAGAATTCATAAGTATTATATATATTAATAATGTTTTACATACAACTGCTTTGTCCGTGTAAAGTTTAAAAAAGATAACTGTATCTTTTATTCATATATATTTATTGATTTTTGAAATTGTCCTTAATGTTAGACACATAGATATATAAACCAAGAAATAACAGTATATATTCCCATCAATTTTTAAATGTATAGAAACTAAATATCAAGCAGACACGTGCTATGGTTAATTTTAGCATTATGAGTCGGATATACTTAGAGTTATTCCACACGCCGTCATGTCTAACTTAACTGCTATTTATATTGTCTTATCCGCGTTTATTGTAAAATTTGTCATACCCGGCCTTAAGGGGAAATCGTTTATATTTTTTCTTATTAATGTGAGAAATGCATGATGATATGCGCGTTTTAATGAGTTATACATTAATTTGTATAAGTTAAATAGTTACTGACTTTTTCCTATTCCAATCGCCAAGCGCCGGTGTAGTGTCAATTTATAAGAACACATCAATTTGTTATAAGAGTCACTAGTTTGATATCTCTGGATTGTCTGAAATGCAATTTTATCACTACTATCAAACCGATTTAAAGACATGCTCAATACCTAAAACTAAATCGGATCAATATTATTCCCACACGACATCTCTGATTAATATCGAAACAATTAAATTTTGGGTTGCACATTCTACTCTTAATGCGTTGTCTTCGTCACACTTACAGAGGGAATGTTTTGTAATACGGCTTTTCTTTCAAACTAACATAACCCTTGACATTGACCAACAGGAAGAAAATCTAGATCAAACAAAACGAAATAAATCATTTCAAACTTTTTAATGTGAATTATCATCGGACAGAATTGGGCTCCAGAGAATGAAATGGTAGTAAATAAAATGGATGGTACTTTATAATGGTCAATATAATAGCAGATATTTTCTTACATTGTGCTTAGTGATGTGTACATTTTGTTTTGCTGTACAAATAAAAGATGGTTAGGAATACGAATATCATTGTCATATATAATTGTAAAATAAAGATAATGACAATGACAATTCATTTGCATCCTTGGCCTTTTTTATGAAGGGTTACCGCTATGATTTTACTACATTATTGTACAGGCATACCAAAACAAAATTTCCTCGATACTTTGCCCAGGTTCTCCTAACATATAAATGTGTATAACAAAGTGTAAAAACTACATCACTCACGGAGACACTTCATTTTCTAATAACTCTTTTATTGTAAAAAAGACAAATCTTAAGACCATTGCACATGACTGTGAACTATTTACGTAAATAAAATAACTAGAGTATAAAATAAATGTCAATACACAACAACAGAACTAAGCGTTTTGTTTTACATTTAATTCTAAAGTCTCTGATCATAAGACTGTAGCATGCATAAAGATTTTGAAGACAGAAAATTTATCCTTACCTAGAATAAGTTCGCACAGATCACAATGAAACTCCAAATCGTTTGTCATTACATCCGTACGTGATCTGATTTCTTATCACTAATGTCAATCTAAAATAATGAAATAAGAATGACTCTGGTGGTATTTCCTTACCTACACCTGTCTTTGATACCAAAGAAATGACAGGCAGGATTGAATAATCAATCACAGACATTGCTTTGAATAAAATATGACTTAGGGTGACACGATAGCTGTGTTCGTATCGCTGAAGTTTTGTTAATTCAAGCACAGATTCAACACTGATTATGCATACGATTTCTTATCAAAGGAACATCATTAGTGTCCTTAATGAATAAATTAATCGCGGAGGAAGGAGAGTTTATAGCGTAGAACGTGTCCGCCCGCTTAGCCCAATAGGGAGAGCGGAGATCTACGGATCCTGGCGTCGCCAGTCCGATCCTGGGTGTATGTTCTCTGTGACGATTTGATAAAAGACATCGTGTCTAAAATCATTCGTCCTCCGCCTCTGATTCATGTGGGGAAGTTGGCAGTTACTTGCAGAAAACAGGTTTGCACTGGTACAGAATCCAGAAACACCGGTTAGGTAAACTGCCCGCCGTTACATAACTGAAATATAGTTGACAAACAGCGTTAAACCCAAAACAACAAAAACAATATATAGCGTAGAACGTTGTGCACATACATAATGTAAAAGGCACAGAAGTAAGACAAATAGCATCAATTACAACACATGTTTATCAATTAGCCTAAAAGTCTATAGTTACACTTGAAGGTACCTAATAATGGTTAGCAGGCGCAAAAAAAAACATAAATTTTATTCTATACTTTAAGTTCGTAGATTGCGATTTCCATAAACAATGTCGGCGTTTAATAATAAATAACTAGTTGTCCGTTTTAGACATTTTTCTAAAAATCCACTGTTTCGTTTTCAGAAAAATAAATCAAATTAAATCTAATAGTTTTGAAATATTTTGCATGTAAAACTTGAAACAGTTACTGCAATTGCTACTGTTGTCCATTTATTTAATGTTGACTTAAATCTTAGATCGCATTATTACTGTGTTTCAAATACTATTTGCTTATTTTCTACTTTCTTTTGCCGCGGATTTGGTAATTATTTTGTTTATATGCTTTTATGGAAATACCGAAATTAGAACCGGTTCTTTACGAAACGGTATATACCGGTACTTTTCGAAGTGATTATTCGGTACGGTACCGATAACGGGAACCGGTATCCAACCCTAAATTAATACTTTTGTAAAACTTTTATTTTAAATTGGCCCCATGTGGTTCTGGGACGATCTGTGTATGAAAATAATTGGAACCACTGCCTTACCCTTGCATGATCGTAAGAGGCGACTGATAGGGTCTTAAAACTTGGTTTTGCAGTAACTCTGTGATTCCAGCAGGTACGCAAATTTTGATTCCATACTTCATGTTTATATTTCAATGTAAATGAGATGTGAAACCATGTAGTCCTGTTTGGCGTCATATAACCTATACTGTGTTGGTGCGCCGTAAAACCCAAATAAATAAATAAATATTCTTTTTTTTATATTTGTCTCCCATATTTTTCTTGAAAAACACAGAAAAAGTAAAAATGTAACTTTGTAATTGACTAAAATGTAAATTTATTTTCAGAACCCGTTCTTCTTTTGCAGCATATGTAACAATGAAACAACTTGCACTGGCACATAATATCTCTCTTTAAGAAGTTAAATAGATTAGCAGATAAACGATTCACGACATTTGCAACCATTTCAAATCCCTTGAGTATCATAGGTTTGGATGTTTATTAGACAAAGTTCCTGTGAATGCTCGGATACATCTTCCCAGATGTTTTCTTGTTATTTTCTATAGTTTTTCACATCATGCAAATAAAAATGAAAAAGTAAAATTAAATAATATTGAATATTGAATATTGTTACAGGTGCTTCGCTTCTACTAATTGCCTATTTGAATGATTTTGTTTCTGAAAGTAGCTTCAAGTATCATCCCTACTTCCTGCAATGTCACGCGGTTAAATAATCTATAAAATAAGTAATAGCAGCTACAACAACAAAAAACAACAACAACATCATACACGTACATTAGCAAATGTCGGCAATGGCTTGAACATATACCAAAATGTGTACTTTCATGACATATGATTAAATGCGATATATTTTTTACAGCAAATAGGTCAACTGTATCTGTATATTTATTCGAATTGATTGTTGAATTATAAACAGAACAATTGTATTTAAGTAAACATATAACAAACAAAAAATAAACACCTATTTATTACCACTCCATTGCTGGATATATTCATCTATAAAAGGCAATATCATTACTAAAACTTTGAATCAGGTAGACGTATTGGTGCGTGTTGGCGTTAGGCAATCTTTTGCATACTGATCTCGTTGTAGCTCAGGGTAAGTGCGAGGTTGGAATGCTCTAAACGCGTTTAACCACCCCCTCCCCCCGACTCCTCTTTAGATTACTGACCGTTCCAAGGTGGTGCCCATATTTTCAACTTGACTTTAAAATGTCAACAGAAATTTTAGTTCAATTTTAGTTTTTGATAGTGAAACTATTAACATATTTCATATACTGTTTGCTACAAATGAACGTCCGTCTGTCTTGGAAGTAACAGTTTTCCACTGTGAAAAACAAATGTCAAACGCTTAATACGAAATGCTACTCTGTTACACTCTTCTTTGGCTTTAAGAGTATCTATCACATGCATGACGTCGCTGGATTTAAATAAAGCCAGTTCATTAAAATTATAATACACTAGTTCAATAACGCTTTGACATCAATGCCATTTAAAGTATAAGAGATGTTGGTCAAATTGACTTGTTCATAATAGTTAAAGAAAGTAGAATTTCTGATAACTTAACATGTGATAAAATGAATGTTACATTTGTAACACATCGAATGAAATAAACTCTTTGAATAAAATTGATAAAATGATCGGCAGAGCCTCGCATTTTATTATTTTATTCAACTCGTTAAATAAATTCGGTATGGAATATCCTCTATGTAATGGATCTGCATTTCAACATCAATCTAATATAATGCAATAACATATATCGAGAGCCCATTTTAAAGTTGTAAATTAAATAACTGAAGGTTTCGATGTATTGTGAGCAACGTGTAAGGGTAATAATCATATACTCGGAGTAAGACTGAATGAAAAGAATAATACTGTCTTTGAAAAGCTATTCTCTAATGTACAATTCGTTTGGAATAGTTTGATACAATTTTTCCAGTCCTTTTGCAAAACACATTCACTTTTATTTTTGTAAACCTCTGAGGATGTAGTATATCTTTTCACCAGGGTAGATTCAAAATAATTGAACAGTAGCATTTTATTGTATTTCTTGTAATTAAATCTTTTACATGTCGCTGCAAGGACAATCAATAAATGCAAAATGTTGTCAGTAAACATTGGCCAGGTTAGAAGTACAAGGCCCTCCAAAAGTATTTTATATTCTAAGAAGAAAGAAAACACGGATGATTAACACTTTTTAGTGTATTCCGGTTCCACTGTTTTTCGTAGAATATACGTAGTTGATAATTTTATAATTATGCACATTAGCTTTCTAATATAAGCTTAAAACGTAGCGGGGTTCGTGGTTAAGTATTTTCTCTCATTTGTAAAGACGCTGAATCTGTAACTTGGGTAATTGCTGTTCGTGTGATTACGTTCTACTTCTACTACCGCTGCAATCAGTGTCCTTGTGTTCTTTGTTGTTATGCATGTAGAAAAACATATTTCTGAATGAATAATAAATAGACGTAATCAAGGGCTGTCAAGAAAGACTCCATTGGAGGTATCAATAAATGCAAACTTTTGTCAGAAAACATTAGGAGCATGCCCATTTACGCGTATGCGTACATTATATTCACTTGAGTAAATCTTTGAAATACAAAAATGCAATCGGATGTATTAATTGCATTAGATCCAGAAATGCGTTAGACAAAATATATGAATACGTCTTCCTATCAAGATATACATCGGGCAATTTTCTATATGAGCGCAAAAGCTATTACACCTGCGTCGGCCACAAAAAGTTTATCTACATGCTTCGTTTGTTTTGGCGATCATGTTAATGCAACCGCAAACTTCAAAGATAGTTTGTCCTACATACTGCAACATATTCATTGATATATTGTGTAATTTAGTGTCTGTTTCGTCAAAACCTTGTTTGAACGTCCTTTCGCACAAGGATTTCTAAACTAAAAATCTAAAATTATTGGCATTTCGAAATGTTGCTTGTTTTTGTATTAGAATATATATTTAAGATAAAACATTTATTTTTGCGACGTCTTTCACATTATATCAGCCTTGATTACATACGAAAAAATAGAAAAAGTGAAAAAACCACAGGTCGCCCAACAAGACATAAATTGTTGCAGGTTAGGTTTGATTTAAGCCCTGAATGTTATTACATAGACTCAGACAATCAAATCTTTGTGTGGTTGCAAAAGCCTGATAAATGTGCGATAGTGTCAGGTTTGCGTTTTAATAAAAAGATTTTAATCTAACTTTTGTAGACTGACCTGACTGGGATTGGAAATGTAACAAGGTATATTATATATTGTTAATATATCTGTATTGATTTGCAAAATCTCCACATACCCATTCTAAATCATACTGAGCTTTAAAGTGTGGCATCTACAGATAAGATCTTCAATAGTGTCATAGTGTCTATAAACGGCATAACTGGTATTTAACTGCCATATGAATCATTGACTTGATTATTGCATTTACATAAATGTTTTAACGTACATCATAAAATTACCTTTTTAATTGGCAGTGGTTTCCGGTACTTAGTATTTATTTTTCACGTAATACAGTCCAACAATATTGATTTCTGTAAATGAATCAGGATTTTACTGGACAATTACTGTGTCGATATACGCAGCTTCTATCAAAATAACAGATTTTACAGTCTGAATAAGAAAGTTAAGCGGACATATTTTAATAAATGTCACATATTAAGTGAAATAAAACTGGTGCACGAAGTATTCGAATTTGATTTAATGGAACTTCAGAAACTTATAAACCTTTCACAACAAAAAGGTTGTACTATCATTTTGATAAACTGTAAATCAAGTTATAGATTTTACCGAATGTTTTCTTTTTAATATAACAAACAAGTTAGAATGATTAATATAAAACACGTGCTTTTTATGTACAACATTGATACTGAAATGATGGAGATTTAGTCACAATCGCCATAGGGAAAGCTAAAATTTATGTCTATTTGCAGACGACCTTTTCATTGCTTCTAATAAACAGCAAAGATGGAAATAAACACATGTCAAGTTGTGCCAGACAGTCTCTGGTTTTAGTACGTCTAGTGTTGAATGCAACGTTGTAGTTACTTTCTGTTTTAGCATGTAGAAAATGTGTGGTAACATTTGTAATGATTTTTGTGTGAACAATTATAAAGCAAAATGCAAGTAATTTAAAAGAGACCAAAATGTAACGAAGTTATCTAATAACGGTATTGCGGGAAACACGTACTCCCTTGTTAATAGAAAGTGATGTCTTAGCTTGGTTGCGCAGGTGAGAATTTTTAAACTGTAATATTACTCAATGGCTTTCATATGCAACAATATTTTACCTAATTTCGTATGCTTGGATGATTTCGATCCAAAACACTTTGTTCCTTCTAGAACAACTAGCAGCTGTTTCATGTAAAGGCAACTTGAACAATCGAAGGTAAAATTGAAAAAAAGTATTGGAAAAGACATTTTCTCACAGAACACTCTAATGAGATATGCATGCTATTTATTTGTACAAATCACCCCATCCTGTTTTGTTTGTTTCTAAAAATATAGGTTTCAGAGCCATGTACTCATGTTTGTAACGTAACTGTGTAGCTCAAACAGCAGACGTTCTGACAGGCGGAAACTTAATAACTCGGCAAAATAAATGTTAAAAGGTTTGACAGAAATTAGTTGTAAACTAGTGTCACCAAACAATTACATTTATTCTCAAAAATACTATAATTTGTATTATAAGCCAACTTAATTTTAGTTTCATAGGGTTATTAGTCTGCACTTCTTACCTGGACTCTCCCTTGCATATCCAAGTGGTATAAATGTTTGTGTTGAAATCATTTCCACATAAGAATAATATTGTGCATATCAAACAAAGAGTCAAAGGCTTTTATATAATCACCGCCTCCTGCTGCTGTTTGAAATAAAATTAATGCACAATTGAGTTAGTTTCTTAACAATTCAGATCTTATCATTTCTATCTTTAGTAACGCTTCAGAAAGCATTTAATGTTAGTTCCCTTCTGAGAAGTCAATAAGGACGACAGAAAAATAAACGTATTCATAAATGAATACACAACACTCATATTCGAGATTTATTGTGTGACCGCATGCAGCTGATATTGAAGTTTATGAATAAGTTCGATTTGTTTCAGCTTGTAGTTTTCAATACGTAATAAACGCACAAATATGTCACAAATTCAGGACAATTGTTCGCATAGTGGCAGGATATTTACGCTGCCGCCGATAAATGCACTTCTTCATTCATAAAATTTGTTATGTTAGTCTCTGTTTTAATTGATAACAATTTGTTTCAAATTGAGCTTCTTAAAACACTACCCGTTGCAAATTGCACGCGGAGCTACAGAAGCGAATTTCAATGCTCGTGAATTACACATGGTATTGATGAGACAAATTGCTAAGGTCTTGATAAGTCTCTCCTAGACAGTTATTGCTTTATCTCATCTGTCTATCCATTTACATTTTTGTTCTATTATAATTACCGAATAGACCTTTGGTAAAATTTATATGCAAGGTATTTAACCCTCTTTATCAATGTGTCTCCCTTTTCCAGTTCTTTATTATTTTGTTCATGCAATAAATTTGAGACTGAAGACTGAATAAGTGTAAAACTGTTACACATCTGTATTAGTGACTACATTAGTTTCCATTGCCTATGGATTATTCAGTTATTTTCTATATGCAAATATTGGTACATCTTCTATTTCCAGGATATTTCGGGATCATGAATCAGTTTGCCTACAGCTGTTGTTCCACGATACATTCGCCTTTGCGCGTGTGTGTTTACACTGCCCTGTGACTTTGGAGCATGATGCTGGTTAAGAGTAATATTTGTTTAGCACCATTAACCACTCAAAACTGTGCTTATATCCAATATTTGCACGTTTATAATACTTATGACATACTCGTTTTTACTCTCCATCGGTACCGAAAACGTAAACGTCAATATTTGTCCATCTTGACGTTTGAATTTCATATCGAGAGCGTGACGTCATTGTAATGCGTGACGTTGTGTTAATTTACGTCAGTATTGTCAATTTTATTCACACTATTAAACAAACGCATAATATTTATATAATATTAATATGTGTATATACGTATGTTTTAAAAAGGTTATTAGCTTTGCACACGTTCTTTAGCGGAATGAAATTGCGCTTAAAAAGTCGCGCAATACTTCCGCTACAAAACTCTAATTATCAAATATCATTTCTTCTTTCAATTTGACTGCGCCCATTCAGAATCTATAGAAAAATCAAGGACGAACATTGTTCAGGAAAACGTGGACTAAACAGTCATTTTATGTATATAGACCGGTTATATTACTAGAGGTAACGTTAGAATCTTAATCTAATTCCATCATAATGTTTTATTGATGATTTATAATCTTCGGTTACTTATGCAATCAAGGAATAAAATTCCTCCAAAGAAATCCAAGCCATACTCTGAAAATTAGATTATTTTTAAGGGCACTTCCTTTTAGTATGCCTAGAGTTTTCAAAATTGTGACTTGTGTAGGCATTATCTGAAGATGGACGACTACCATAGTAACCATAGTAAAGCTTGAAAATATTCCAAGCATTAAATTTGAGCCGCGCCATGAGAAAACCAACATAGTGGGTTTGCGACCAGCATGGATCCAGACCAGCCTGCGCATCCGCGCAGTCTGGTCAGGCTCCATGCTGTTCGCTTTTAAAGCCTACTAGAATTGGAGAAACTGTTAGCGAACAGCATGGATCCTGACCAGACTGCGCGGATGCGCAGGCTGGTCTGGATCCTTGCTGGTCGCAAACCCACTATGTTGGTTTTCTCATGGCACGGCTCATGTGATTAATAATTTATACTTATTCAAATACTGCACAACGTAGTTCACACAGTTCAATCTTTTCTCCATACACACTACTAGAATACATTGTATTAAAAACGTCACAAATGTATTGTCCTCGTTGCCATTTAAATTTCTACTGATGGTATATAAGTAGCCTCGCATTCACATTCAAAAATTCAAACTTGGTTGGATCGATAGCATTTGCACCTTGAACTGCCACATTTCGTCTTGAAATACACATTAGTATATGATATGTTACTTTGAGTGTTATACAGTCATACGGTACCCTTTGTATACATGCAAACTTCCATTACTTTACGCTACCGATGTAAAATTGGGAAGCGTATTTAGTATTATGTCCAAACTGGCATTTATGTATAGCTGGGATGGCCTGTCTGTATACACAGGGCACACAAGTGCTCAGCCTGTATAACCCTGATACCCAATATGGCCTGGATCTATAACTGTTGTACCCATAGTTGCCTCTTTGTATGTCACGGACACTCACAGTGTATCTGTGTGTATAGCTAACCTGACCTGTATGTATATCCATCATACCCAGAGATACCTGTGTACCTTGGATACATTTGCGGCCTTTCTATATACCAAGGATATCCGTATTGGCATATATATAACCCAGATAGCCTGTATATATATAATGGATGCCTGTTACACCTAGGATACCCAGATTTTTCCGTATATATAACAAGGATGACCTGTATTTATACCCGGTATAGCCAGAGTGGTCTTTATGTATAGCAACTTACACATGGTTGTACCCAGGATAAATAGTTGCCAGTATTTATAGCCAGACGACCTGAAAGTATACCAATGATACCCAGATAGACCTGTCTCTATACCTAGAGTATATCGGTGGCATGTATTTATACCCAGGATATTCATATAGGTGACATTAAGTAAACGGACAGGATGGTCTGGTTGTATAAATACCCAGGGTACTAAAGGTAGACTACCTAGGATGCACTCGGATGACCTGTCTATATACCAAGCATACTCAACGCATATACTGGCCAAGTGTATAGCAACGATGGTCTGTCTGTCTGTATACCCAGGTGTTTGACCAAGAAAAGCTTATATTTAAACCCGGGATATCCATAATGGCCAGTATATATGGCAATGATGACATGTTAGTATATCCAGGCTACACAGAGTGGCCTGGGTCTATACATTGGATACAACATTTTTTTATTTTTTTTTTTGTTGGATTTAACGTCGCACCGACACATGATAGGTCATATGGCGACTTTCCAGCTTAGATATTGGAGGAAGACCACAGGTGCCCCTCCGTGCATTATTTCATCACGAGCGAGCACCTGGGTGGAACCACCGACCTTCCGTAAGCCAGCTTGACTGCTTCCTCTCATGAAGAATTCAACGCCCCGAGTGAGGCTTGACCCCACATCGATGAGGGGTAAGTAATTTGAAGTCAGCGACCTTAACCACTCGGCCACGGAGGCCTGTCTGTATACCAATGCCATCCAAAGTTATCTGAATGTATAGCCATGATGGCATGTCGATATACCGAAGATACCAACAATGGTGTGTATGTAAATCGAAGATACTCTCAGTATCCTATATATATATATATAACTCTTTAGCTAGGATGAAATGCCTGTATACCCAGAATATCCAGAGTTATCTGTCTCTAAAGCAAGCAAACTCGGTTGGCCCTTCTGTATGTCCACAATACCCAGTATTGCCCGTCTGTATATTCAGTATACCAATATTTGCCAGTATACATGGGTAGCCAATATGACATGTCTGTATGCACAGGATACCTAGATAGGCCTTTCTATATACCCATGATACAATTTACCCATAGCGACCTGTATGTATAGCCAGGGTACCCATAGTGAACTGTATGTGTAACAAGGGTGGCCTTCAGTATGCACAAAACACGCAGAGTGAATGACTGTATAACTAAGATACCCATAGTGGAATTTACATGTATGTATACCCAGGATAATTTTCCTATATAACTAGGATACCCATGTTTTCTGTCTATATTTCCAGGCTACCTATTCTGTATGTAATTTCCCTAGATGTCTGTATGTATAGCAAGAACGGCCAGTATGTATACACAGGATGCCCAGAGTGGCATGTCTGTATATCCTAGATACCGACAACGGCTGGATATTTATCCCGGATGGCCTGTCTACATACAAATGATACCAAACAATGGCCTGCCTACATATCACTGATACACAGTTTGCCTGTCTGTATCCTAAGAATATCCATAGTGGCCTGTATGAAAAGTCAAGATTGCCTGCCGATGTACCTAAGATATCCATAGTTACCTTCTCTATACCTCTGGATACATTGAGTGCTCAATCGTTATACCAAGTATACCATTGATACTTATTTAGGCTATCTTGTCTGTAAACCCAATGCAGGGCCGTAGGAACAGGGGTGGGGTGGGGGTGCAATGCAGGGCTGTAGGAACAGGGGTGGGGTGGGGGGCGCCCCGAATAATTTAACCGATTGTGGTAATTATCTTAGTATTAATTATTTTTTGACAGCGAGTCCATTTTAGCTGTGACCTGTCACCAGACATGCAGTTTTATAATTGTATTGTTAACCTTATTAATGTCAAATCAAAACAGAAAACATGTAAAAACGATATAAAAGCCTAAGAAAAGCGTTCCTTTGTCGGAACCACGCCCGAGAAAAAGGTGAGGGGTTTTATACTATACTCATTATACTGTATTCATTTGAAAATGTCAAAACATGGGGTATATTGTATATAAAATTGCAGTGGTAAAAGTGTTCTTAAATGCTCCCAAAATGCCCCAGAATGCAGGAAATGAAGCGCTGAATTTCAGAACTTTCCAGCACACTGGCTAGTCTCCTAATTTTCTATTTCAGTCGGCTGATTTTTAAAAAGTGTGTCCCCCCCATCTGAAAATGCTTCCTACTTGCCTGCAATGTATGTTTTAAATAGTATATTGTTTAATTATCCGCCAAAATACTGCAATACCTTACATAAAACCTTTTGTGCATTCCCCAGTATATTAGAAAAACAGAACAGACTGACTTTTTGACGGCCATTGTGAAAAGTGGCTGTCTTTATGGTTGTCTGAGATAGTATCAAACTGAACTAAATAGTAACATTTTTTCAGTCACGAAACTGTACTAAACTACATAAAATAACTATATAAACTCTATAATGTATGCAAAGAAACCATAATATATTAACTTTTGGCAGCCATTTTGAAAAATGAGAGCCATATTGGTTATCTGAGGTGGCCTACATGGTTAACGGTCGTATTATTACTTGTATTTATCAATCTTAATACTGATATAAGTTGCATTAAAACATATGTAAATGCTCATAATATGCATACTTTTGAAAATATTTACCTTTGGTTGTCATCTTGGCCGCCATTTTGAAAAAAATGGCAACCATATTGGCTGTGTGACATAGGTTTACATCTTAAGATAACCGTCAGATATGTACCTAATACAAAACAAAATGCCTTGCTTTTATGAAAAAATACACAATTGTGCTACAGATTACTGTTGGTCAGAAGTCAAGTCACCCCACCCACTTCAAGTAGCATCTACACATAAAACACATATGATGGCGATATAAACAGTTGCGTTTATCAATAGATAAGTATCCTACGTGTACCATTTGTTACCTTTCTGTTTTTCGAATCATGAAAATTAAATATAAATAATAATTATTATACAGCTGTACATACATGCCAATTTTTATCGCAATTTTGTACGATTTTGCCGGTTTCATTAATATTCATTAATATGCAAATAAGCTAATTTGCATATAGTGAATTTATTTCATAGTAAAATACATTGGCTTTAATCAAATACCATTTTTGCAAATTTATTTCATTAAGGTAGTTCTGCACGTTTGGATCGAAATGTTTTCTACAATGTAGAATTTCATTAAACACTGATTTTTCAAAATTTCAGAATATACCTTGAAAATGGAGCAAATAAAAAAGATAGGGTCGTGTGCTTGATTTTTTGCTAGACTGATTTGAAAAATTTGGACCTCACGCAATATTCCATAATGGGAGTCTATGGGAAAATCATTACTTTCATAACATTTTCGCGAATAGAAATATTTCTACAATGTAGATTTTGATGAAACTTCTCACAGTTGTAAATAAACACATGGCCTATAATTTGATGAATTAAAATGTATAGGTCCGTGTGCTTATTTTTGAGATATTTGACCATGATTAAGTGAACCGGACATTTCACGCTAATCTTAAGACATTATTTTGATTATTTTAACGTGTCATATGTTTTAATGTCATATTTTGACTTTAGAAATATAGCAATAGTGTCATTGTAATAGATTTACTCACAGGTTTCAATTAATTCATAAAATGATTTTCATTTCCGTACGCCGAATCCAGGCTTTATTCTACGTTTTCCGGATAAATGGCGTTATGCCATCACTTCCGGTTTATCAAACATGCAGAACTACCTTAAATGGCGAAGATATGAGGCCATATAAGTTAAATTCGTAAACACTGCATTTCATGACATTTGACCTAATTTCTTGACCTTAATTTGACCTTAGGGTTGTGACTACCGGCATCAATGAACTACTTATATCGTATACTTCACATATAATATATAAAAGTTGCACCTTCACGAAATGCCAACGTAGGTGTTATCCAGCCACATATATGAAAATAACTGGTAGACTATTTCGAATTTTTATACAAAGTATTGCAAGTTAATCTAAAATAAAATAATTAAAACACACGTGCATTACACAATGAAGAAGTTCAATGAGCATATTATGACTAACTGCCGTAACTATTTATGAATTTCGAGCAAATATTGATGAAAACAAGTACCCCGCCCATCTGCAGTGATATATTGAATACATCTTTGTTTTACGAATGCCCTATGAATATTTTGTCTTGTTTCCGACTTTGAAGTCCACATGTTTTGTGTTCAACCCCTTTTAACCCCTTTTAACTCTAATTCAAATGAGTTTGTACTAGAAATATGTACATGAATGTATAAAAAAATAATTAGAAATTCAATGTTCTAAATTTTGAAACCAACACTTTTTGACAAATGAGCGTAGCAAACCAGTACTTGATAGAATTTTTTTCTGATATTCAAAACAAATATTTAAGTTATAGTATACCAGTAGTAGAACAAGACAGCATATGGTCCGCATTAACGGCCCCAACACATATTAGACGTCATTACAGAACTCCAGATTTAAAAAATGTGGCATGATGTTTTTAAGGATTTTTTTCTGAGTTTCATTTCCAAACATACCCCTTATTCCACACCCAAAAGTTTATATTATCAACTCCAGAAGTAAACATACTAATAGGGACAGCAAAAATGTAAATGTAAAATAATTTGATCTTGTTTTGCCAAATTTCGAGTTTGCCCGATTTCTATAAACTATTGAAAATACTTTTTCGCCATAAAATATATTATATCATTATTAAATAGCTATGTCGAAATTTGAACTAACTACAGTTAAATATCACATACATTTAACACGTAAATCATACGTATACAGTCAAAATAAAATAAATCCACCGACGCTTGCGTGATAAAATGGACTAGAATCGAGCTAGGAAATTTGAATATAACCTAATATCAAGATATACAAATGATCAACAGAGAATGTAAACGAACGTTGAACCCTTTGTTTTCATTTCTCTGTGTAAGTCTTTTAGTGAACACATTTTGTCAATACTCAGACGTTCTTGCAAAAGTTAAGTTATCACGAGAGAAATAAATAACTTTGTGACGTTACAGTTTATGTTTGTAATGGAATCTTGGCACGAAATAGCTATATTACGGTCCTTGCTAAATACAGCGCTGTCATTTGAAAATGTCATTGATTTCTTCTTACAGGACTTAACTATCAGTTCAACACATACATTGTATATTTCCAAGTAACTTACATAATGGATTGTAATTCACCTGTCTTGAATGATACGAGAATTCATCTGTATTTATGATTTTCTTGAAAATCGGTATTGATTATCTAACTTCACAGAAAGCATCTTCGCGTTATTTATTGCTTGGTTCAGATTGTTCACAAGCGGTCTTGCTCTATAAGAAATTACAAAAATGTAAGGAATCTGTACATTCGTTGGTTTAGCTCAACATATTTTGATTAATATGTTTTGGATATAAACATTTTATGTGATTCTTCAGGAAATTCGTCTCTAAAATGAACGAGATGTCGGCATATGAAAGAGGAAACTACTTGCATCTCTCTTTCACATTCAATAATAGTCGGTTTAAATTTATAGCAATCTGCAAATTGACAAATATGAAGTGTCGTATGAAAACGTTGGTACCAGACAGAAAGCCATACATTTAAACTGAGGAATATTCAGTTTGTACACAATTTGTTAGAAATATGTCATAAATGAAGTTACAGATCTCACCGGAACAAATTTAAAAGTAAATATGAACCAGCACAATGTTAGCATTACAGAATTTTGTCTGCGTAAAGAAACATTTACGTTCAAATGAATATTATAATGAGCAGCAAACGGTTATTCTATCAAACGTCTTTCTTTTTGTTCTTCTTACGAAATCAAAGTCGTATATTAAAGCCATTTTTGAAAAAGTGTTTCAAATAAATATATATGCACTATAACTAAGCGTAAACATATAGTTAAAAGCGTATCGCAAACATTCTAAATTGGTTAAATAACGGTTGTTTTGAAGAATAAGCATGTTGTTAACAAGTCATACGCATGCAAAACGTTCCAGTAGTAAGTATGAACGACTTGACTTCACCGTTGTAAAACTAGGATATTAAAGCGTGTACTTCTGGATTATTGCCTAATATGTGAGCAAAATATGAATGTGACTGATTCATCAGATGTTGGACATGGAACTTACAATGTTGCATTTGCTATTTTTAGTGTCGCTGCTCCAGTTATTTTCATTCTAGTGATTTTGATGCTGTTAATGTTCTTTGTTGCACATATTTTGAGGTAATAATAACGCATCTGTATAAACGTTTTCAAATAAGAAGGAAATGTGGGCATGGTTATAATTTCAAATGCCACGTTTTATTATGAATATTCCATAACACGATTTAATTGTCCATACATACGTATCTTCTGCAAATACATCAAGCGGTTTGTTATGAATTAGTTATTACATTCTAGAGTGTTAGTGTTAATGTCACTGCAGATCAAGTAAAAACCATAGGAAATTACTTGCTCGTGTTCTGTCACGGCTCTCAATGCCATTGATTGATTGATAAAGAACAGTGTTGCCTATAATACGGAAATATATTTGGAGGAGTACCCAGCCAGGAAAACAAATGGACGAGATATAAGCGAGTGTAATATTACTTTTTCATCTTTGGTAAGAGTTGAATTATGTTCCGTATCGCTTTGAAGAACATTCAGTTTCATGCTTATCGTTGGAAAGAAGAAGGATAATTCAGATGAACGCATGTGACCGGAACGCTTGATAACGTAAATGTATACTAGACGAACAATGCGTCAAGCGTTTTTTTTTATATTTCTGTTCAGCTGTCAATAAACATGTGAATATGTATTTAATTTTAAACCGTCCAGTATGTTCAATTAGCTATTTGTGTACTTAATACAAATCTTAATTGTGTGGCCATGAGGTGCAAGCGTGTATCTTAGGTTGAAAACATAGGTAGAAAATATAAATACACATACGAAGAGATTATATGCTTGTGGAATAATTTCAAAAGGGTGTAATATCCGAAATCGAGTGTTTAGATATATCAGGACATGGCTTTGCTTTATTTTATTTCGTTTCTAATCCGTCTTTTGTGTAAACAAGTACGAGGAATAAGGCAGCACTACTTCATGGCACATGTATAGCGCCAATATTGGCGGCAATATTGTAGATCGAAGAAAAGACGTCAATGCGTCATCGCGTCTTCAAAATTACAAATATACGGAAGGTAACATGTCCCGGGGAATACGTGCGAAATTGGTACATGTCTAGTTAGTCATTCTGCGAGCTAAATAATCTATTCAGTTCCAATGTGAAGGGTATTTACGGCGTATGAATAAGGCAACAATTGAACCAATTTTATTGCGTTTGTGAATTTGTTATGGAATATCACACTCGTCTTCTGTTAGACGCCTTGCCGTAGTTGGTCTGATGTATTGTGGTAGTGATTAGTTCCTATAAAGTCTCTCTTTATATAACATAGAGTATCAAGTTACGATGTGCGGTATTCGTTTCAGATATTTAGACTTCATAACAACAAAACACAAAAAGTAAAATGTCATTGTGATGTTTTTTAAATATACATTAACGAGTTTAAGAAATTTCATTTTTGGCTGTGTACTGAGAAATATTAACTTGAACGTAAAACGTTTTACCTCAATATAGACAGTAAATGCTTATTCGTGCTAACATCTGGGACTGCCAATAGAACGTATCAGTATTTTTGTAACGTTTGCCTAAGCCATAAGTACGAAGACTAACAAAGCAAACTGGTTACAGTTATTTACCATGAACGTACATCTCGATTGGTGATGTGCTTTCAAACTCTTTAGCTCTGGTAACTGGTAACGTCTTTTTATTCATTTAACCAACATCTCTTATTACTTGGATATAAGTACATATTTTTCTGTAAAGTTTAGCTTCCATATAGATACACACACCAATTAGCAGTTCGTTTTCAATTTTGCCAGTATATGTACAGCGATCTCCGTATAATATAAAATAGCAGACCACGTTACATTTTGTTGATCCTATGGTCGTTTTTCGATCAACCTCATAAATTTATATCATGAAAACGTCATTTTGGGATATAATTGAATAAAATGCATAACTAGACAAAACAACAAATATCATCAGGTCTCCATGTAGTTTTCAGTCTAATCATCAATCACGGTACATTGTTCATATGCGTGGGAATTGCATCAAGAGGGAGATATTGCTTATGACACGTAAATGAAGAGGGGCATAGAACGGGGTGCAAGATAAAGTATTTTCCTTTTTCACATAGCCATACACAACATCAAAACATAACTAGCAGGATAGTGCAAACATATCTCATTTGTGTAGATTTTGAAAATATTTCACTAACGAAAAGACAACACGAAAAGTGCAAAATAAACTACTTATCGCTTAAAACACAAGTTGTTTTCGTTATTACTGCTGCTTGAGAATTTATAGTTATCGTGAATATAAAACAAATGTTAAATAGCTCCCTGTACGAGGCAGGCATTCTCTTAAGAAGGCGATAGATAATTTTACTATCAAAACTCGCATTAGCATATCCCAATCTAGCAAGGCACGAAATGAAAACAGTGACACTAATATAAAATTTGACGGTTCAGCCATGAACAAGTTCAAACTATTTCAATCAATGTGACAGTAAAACATGAATAGCAGATTACGGATTATATAAGCCACACTTTTCATGCCACAGTCAAGGCTCGCTGTTGTCCTGTAGGAGCGTAAGTGTTGGTCAAGTCCGATGTTTTGTTTTTGTCGTTATAAATCTGTTTTTATGTTAAATAATTCTTTAGTTTCCAATTATTACCTTTAGACAATAAAATTATGAATGAGACAGCACTGCATTTAATACATGTAAACGATGACCTTTTAAACTTCTGTCGATCTCGGATTATATTTAGTTATTCCCATTAACTAAACCGTAGAAGTTACTGCAAACAGAAAATGAAATAAATCATACCTTTTAAATAATTTTCCCCGAAATTTGATTTTGCAAGGTAAAGAATAATGTTGGCATGTAATAATGAAGCAAAGCAAGGGAATCGATAGCGGTAATTCCAAGATAGTTGTAAAACTATATGATGCAATCAGGTATATAATAAGGCTTTGTGACAGGCCCTTATTACTTGATTTCTTAATATAATGGTTTGAAAATTTTGTAAGAAGCTACCACAAAAAATCCTCATATGACTGTCTGATATACAGAACGACACATTGTTGGTTTGGTAAACATATACCATTGTGACAGTCGATAGAAATTTTCCTAAAGAGGTAATACCTGGCGATAATATCTGGGTCATATTAAGATTTGTAATTAATAGTTGTCGCCATAATCAAGACTAGAGTATTTAAAACATTTTAAATCAAATGATGGTGTAAAAAATCATTTTCCTGACCTGCAATTTATAAGAAGTCAATGTTCCTCTTCTCGTGGCGTTTCAACAAAGTGTTGCGCAATAATCCGGTCTCCTACAGTGCAATAGTACAGGTACAGTCTGAACAGTCTGAATTTGGCTTATCTGTCAGGTAAACAGGTAAACATAGAGTAAAGTCAAGAGCTCTATAGTCTGCGAAAAGCTGTCTACGCATTGATCGCTGACAGAACATTTTGACGTCGTCAAGTTGCCGCCCTACGATCCCGTCGTTATAATACTGGTGAATATCGTTCACCAGTATTTGATCATAGTAAATGAACATTCAATTTGTTATAATGCAAAAACAAACAACGTTTTTAATTGTACTTTATCGGCTGATTTGCCTCGGTTCAGATTTAAAATGCGTGGTAATACAATAAGACAAATCAATGCGAAGGTCTGTGCTACTAATAAATACAAGACTCTTCAATGAGCGAGTAATATTTTGAACATAATCAGATCAAAATGATATCGAAAGTAAATTATTATGTTTCAAATTACAAAACAGACATTAACTTTCATCACAAGAAAAAGTGAGCATTAAATTCGTCAGTCAATAAAAGTAGTTTCGTTACGGTCTCCATATTTAAGAGCCGTCCCTGTCACCATGCAGTTATATTGACTTTCACGTCATAAATTGGTTTGATGACAACATCAAAGAAATGCTTGAGAAGCCATTTGCAATTAAGTTTGAGACGACCCACAAAAGTGCGTAATTATACGCAGTACGTCAATCACGACTGAATGCAATGTTAATTAAATGAGATGAATGAGTTTGTTATTTGAATAAATGACGCATTTTTCATCGTAAATATCCCTCGTAATTTCCGTTGTAAGTGTCAGATCGCAAATATAACTCCATTCCTTGTTTGTTTGATTTCAAAACATACGTGAATATTTAAACATTGTAGAATTTTAAAACAAATAATTAGTGTTACTAGCCAACATGTAAAGTAACGGTTGAACATAAACACATGATTTTTTTGCGAAATATTTGCCAAATTTCTTACCAGTACCAAATTGTTCAGACACAGATAAATGCAAGTTACATTTTCCATTTTTGAAGAATTTTGAAGGCATTTTCCAAGTATTTTAAAATATCTCCAGTCGTAGTGGCCATGTAATAAAGTGAACGTGTGTAGCATAGATTTTCTCTCTGGTCTCAAATGGATCTCTTTCAAGACACACAAACGTTTTCTTTCATTTTTAATACAAAGTGCAGTTGAATGGAGGTAGGTATTCTGGGATCTGACCACATACGATAGACAATCCCACTTTAGTACACTTTGACCACCCTCCCATAACCCTGTCTAGGAAAAAGGACATGTGGTCATTAAAAGCAGCAGAAGGACACGAATGGGAATTATTTTGTTACACAATTCGAATAAGTTAGTTTATGTAATAGAAAGAGCATTGAAACTCGAGGGTAAATGATTTGTACGAGGAGGCGTAGCCCCCGAGTTTAAATCGTTTACCCGAGAGTTTTAATGTTCTTTCTGTTTTGTATCATAGCCCATATATGGTACTTCAGTAGGCGTTCCACATTGCCATATACAGCAGTTCAGTGATAACTTAAAATCCTTGCTTTACAAATGTGTAAAGCTCAGGTAAAATAAACCAATGCGAGCGCAGAAAATCAATAAAATGCACGTCGCTGTCTGCTGTTAGAGACACGCCCATATATGCTGGCATACTTTCCTATCCAACAGTGCGGTAACTAGCGTGCGGGTATTAAATACCTGCACACTTTTAGTAACCGCACCCTGCGCTCAGTGTATACGATTTACCTGCACCAAATTTGTTAAGAAAAAACACCGAGCTATGATACAAGACAAATGAAATGAACTTGTTAGATATACTTAGTGTAATTATTCATAGTTCAAATACAATGCCACGTAAATTTGAGACACGCGTCCGAATCATGCACTTCTACAATGTTTTTTTTATCTGTTCTTATTATTACACCAATTAAAGCACTTTAAGACAGGGTTTGAATTATGTTTGTATACAATTTTTTGACAGGCTTATTTTTATAATTAAGAACGGGATAAAGAAAATGTTGCATAGGTGTGTCATTTAAAGGCACACGAAAGAATCTGGGCTGAACACTAAACAGGGATCTCCTTATTTTAGGCATTATAATAAATCATTAATGATGCTTCATTAATCTTATATCCCATCTTGTCACATTATTTGAAGTCATGAAACACTGCTTGAAATGAAGATCGAAATGAAATATTAACAAGTATTCTTCGCCGAGTCTTCATGATATGATGCAAATATGACCAATCAGATCTTCATTTATTGAGACGATGAGGGTGTATATGTCGCAAAAATACACAAACCCACAAACGTGAGACTCATTTGGTGGTCAATATTATGTGATGATTTATTTATGAATATAAATTAGGAAGCGCCGGCATCTTCTCATGCTTGAATTGCTTCCATCATACTTCATTAGGGAACGTCCGCGTGTGCAGGTATACATTTCCATGTGTTGTGCTGTATGGGTAGTTGTTCTTGGTGTATTTTGGCTTCGTTTTAAGTACTAACATGAAACACTTAAGATAGTTTATATCTTATTATCTATGAAATTGAAATAAAGCAGAATAGGAAGAGAATCGCTGTTAGCGGAAACGTGTACTCTCTTATCTTAGGAATTTATTCCTCATTACATTTATAGCAGTTGTCATAGAAATAAATACTAACATATATTTTTGCAGCATCTCTTAATCATACATTGATGATCTAAAGTACCGCAAAATAATATTTGTTTTGTCTTTTTATGCAGGTTTCATTGTTTTTTTATCGGTGCAGCCTTACTAAGATGAGTTTGAAATGTACTGTTTGCTTCCCTCGGTTTGTTAAACATTCCTGTTCCGATTGAAATGCAAGACAAATTTTCAACAACCGAAAACATTTTGTAACAGGGGAGCTGATTCGTGAAAATTAGAGTTGGAAGGCCAAATAAACAGATATTTCAAAAAACATTTACACCGAAAAAATAATTGTTGGTTTAGGAAAACTTGTTTAAATCCGTTCACAGTCAATAACATTATGGCAATCAACATGGCTATAAAAATAAAAACCATATAATTACATACATACATTTGATATTGTGCTTTTGAAAAAGTATGTTTCTGAAATTATATAAATTGGCATGATCATCGCACTGTGTGGTGTATCGTAAAACGTGTGAACTATACTAACGTGGAATAATAGTCAACATTTTAAAATTGATTCTCGTACAGCTGTTACAATGTAGTCATAAATCGCTAAATAACTGATGATGTCTAGACATTGTTCTTCATTTATACTAACAGCTATATAATGGTAAAGGCAATCATTACATTACGTCAACTTCAATCATCTTTCTTACATTTTTATTGCTCGTCGTTTAAACTGGGAGTTGATTCTCCGATGCGGATACACCGTGTATCTACCGGCATTAACCATTGGAATATAGGTGTGTATCACCATTTATTGAATGAAAACGTTTTAATGCCTTTAAATAAGATACAGATGCCTGGTTTGAAAAGAATGGGTTAATACAGAACCTTTTAGTTTCTTTTAAGTCGTTAAATACGTCGATAAAATCAGTTCATATATTGAAAATAAGCAACTTAGTTCTATTCAATATTTCTTTTACCGCTGAACACCGCATAATATTGCGGAGTGCGACAGATGATTTAAAACTAAAACATAACAGGAATATCAGAAATATTGAGATGACAACATCTTATTATGCTTCAATAAGTACCGATTGTTGTTGTTTTTTAAATCTTATTTCAATATGTCGTTTCTAATCAGGTAAAAATATAGCTACTGGATTTATGTGCTTTGGGCGAAATCAACATACAAAGTTATCGCAAAATATAAAATGAATGATAAATTATATCAATTCGCTCTGATAAATATTATAGCATACATTACGTCAGCTATTTCTTTGCCGTTATCAATGATTTCAATTGTAACTGTACTCACCTGAAGCTAAGTATCGTGTCTTTAGTCCAAAGCACATCAGCAGAGCAGACCCTGTCCCTTAACAATTTTAGAAACAAAAGAAAGACAACATCTAGTCAAATCGTTGGATAATAAATTCATCTAAAAGTACTTTTGGAGGATGTATTTTCCCAGCAGTAATTACGCGCAAGTTTCTGAACAGCTACAGTAGTCAACAATAGGTTAAACATTGGCCTTTTAAAATATTATTCTCTCTAAACAAATGGACTGCACAATATTTGCCTTTACCTGCGGTAGTTCAGAGAAAATTTGATTTGTGTTTGTATAGAATAATTTTGTGTTACTAAGTATGATTTTTATGTTTACGTGACATAAATTTATTTCTATTAAGACACCAATATAATAAAACCAAGTGTGCATTACGTTTAAATAAACTTTGGAATGTTCTAAACTTTTTTATGTTTAGAGACAGATTTAGTTCTTAAGGCCATAGTTATACCTTTAACTTAAACAGATAAAAGATAAGGGTAGAATTTCAGAAAGCACATAACACATGAAACAATGTTAGAATGGAAGGTATTTAAATATCTGAGTCAATTAATTTGCGATAATTTTCTTAAATCATCTAGCTTTTATCAGCGTCAGAGCTATGACCAACAAAATAGAAACCTCCCAACTAAACCTTCAGATAAATGGGCGGAAACAAAACGTGTTACGTGAAGCAGAAAATTTGAACACCCACCCCACCCCCCACCCCACGAAAAAAAAAAACAAAACAAAACAAAAAAAAAAAAACAATGGCTTGAAATAAGCAGATAGTGTTCTCATTCTGTTGTCTGTAAATAATATACAAAATCATTACAATATGTTTACCCTTGCTGATAATAGATACATATCTTACAATCTTGACTAAAGGTAATACAATAAAATATCATAGTTCTTCTTTGCGCATCAATATACGTAAGAGCGAAATTGCACTTGAGTTTTATACTCATATACACACGTTTATCTTATAAAACTTTCAATTATTTGCGATACATTCTGAAACTTTAAGTATGGGTAACGGGTTTATCAGCCAGGTGTAGTGGAAATGCTAATTGTCTTAAACAAATGTTCAAGTCAAATACACAATTGTTGATATAATCAGCATATCTGAACATTTGCTTGAATAAGTAAGTGAAATGCAAAGTCGATAGGTATGCTATTTTGCATACATGTTCCACACACGTACATACAGCACAGAATTGAATTTCTGTTGTTAAGGAAATCGACTATAGTTTAAAGATGGACAGTTCGATAGGTGCGGAATTTGGTTATTTTGGGTACATAAAATGATTTTTATGAAAGGCAGTGGCAAAATGTATTATTTCAATCTTTAGTTATAACAATAATTTAAGTCGCTGCTAAGGATGTTAGTATTGTTGCTTCTCTCATGGACAGACTGAATAAAGGCAGTCTGGTACTAATTTCTATTGTTATGTTTCATGTTTCAAACCGGAAGATGATTTAGCGAATGTGATGATAGTTTGATTCGACGATAGCAAAGGACTTAGATATCTAGATTTATTTTGTCAGGCATTTTAGATAATTTGGAAAATTATTTTATATCGATACTCTCATAGTGATACGTTTCTTTCTCGTAACACAGCCACAACAGCATTCATGTCGGATATTAATTGTACGCACTGAATATCGGTGATAGATCTAGAAACGAATTTGCTGTCTCTGTTTTTTCCTTTACGAATACGGCGATAAAATAATTATTACCAGCAAAATATGCGTGAAAAAGTAATTTCCATAACGTTATTTCCAATATTTATATAATATTTTTAAAAAATCACTATTGGATATAAGTTGAAAGACTTTAGACTAATTTATTTTTATTGTGGCTTTTTCTGTCTTTTTCTGAATGTTGTATTACCTTTTTACGTACGTATCTTTGTCAAGTTGAAAGGTTTTAGAACACATTATATTTCAGTAAGATATAAATTGTTTAGCAGTTAGTCTATCAATAATATTAATATTTTGTAATTATTTTTAAATTACATGTTTAAAATGTTGTGCATTTGATGTTGTATACACGATTAAAGTTTTCTTGACTTTATATTAATTTGACATTCCAGGCCTTGCATCATATATGTTTACCTTTTTACAGAAGGTATGAACATGAGCGTTCATGTATAATCTGTGACAGACAGAGACAGAATTACTATGAACAACTGAAATTCGTTGAATTCCTTCGCGTTTGATTTACAATGTCTTATATAAAACCAGCTAAGATTCTCTTTTTATTCTATGTTAATTATGTAACGGAAGTATTTGCAGGTATCTTACACATATTGGATCATCATGTTACAATGCAACGACTTATTGTACTAAACTATGCAGATTTCGTTATAAGATCGTAATTAAAACAAAATGGATAAGATATTGTGCACGTAAAAAGGCATCACAAAAATATGTCTTAACCTGTTTTAATTTCCATTTAAACACATAATAAACAATCAATATAAAGGATAGTAATTAACCTGCTTGGATGCCATGAAAATAAGCCTCTATTTATGACTTTCTTGAAAATCACTATTGATTATCTTCCTTCACAGCAAGCCGATCTTCACTGTATTATTTTTTCCTTTGCTCAGATTGTTTACGACGAGGAATATTACAGCGTTAATGCTTTATAAACAATAACTAGGAATCCGCACAGTTTTATTTACTTCTGTGTATATATTAAATTGAACGACATTTGGAGATCTACTTACTGCGCAACAATAACGTAATATTTTCGAGGAATCTTCTCTTCAAAAAAGCGAAATTGTTATATCAGAAAAGGAATACCTCCATCCCTATTTTTGTGCTATCATCGTTTCATTGAATAAGAGAGAAGTGTGAAATTCATTATTTTATTACGATATACATCGATAGAGGGCAGTTTAATCATACACAGCAAAGTGACGAGTGGTTTATTAAATATGGTATGGATACAGATGTTAAAAATTGTTATCGGAAAATAATATTTTAATACAATAACTAAATTTGGATCTTTAAGAAAATTATTGGACTGTTTTTCAAATGAATATAAATATATGCTTGCCAAATTAAATAGGTAAGTGACGATGTAAATATTCAAGACATACTGCAGATATATCAAAAGTTATTAAAATGATAGCTGTAGTAAGCTCAGACAAGTCTACAGAATAACACATGCAGCTAAACTATTGTTCGTGTGTAAATATCAGCGACGTGATTTCCAAGTCTGTGTATCTGGAAATTGGAACGATTGCGTGTACTCCTTGACTGCTGTGTGACTTGTGACCTAGTTATGAATGTGACTGATTCATCAGATGTTGGGCATGAAACGTACAACGCTGCATTTGCTATATTCAGTATCGCTGCTCCAGTTATTTTTATTCTAGTCATTATAATGCTGTTAATGATCTTTGTTGCACATATCTTGCGATAAAAAGGTGAAAATGCATGCATTTGTCTTTTGTTATTATATAGGAGAATGTTAAAATCAAGGCATTTTACCTCCAAGTATTTAATCGTAAATTGAATATGAAACTATTTTTTCTGGCACTGTTAATACATCTTTCATCAGCTTTTGGTTAAAGGTTAATTGCTATTAGCAATGTAAACATATTTAAGCATATTCAAATCACAATATAGATGACCTACTTCTTAACTGGTTACATTAACTCATTGTACGCGTATTTAAATACATTTATCAATATATATATATATATATATATATATTTATATCATGTGTCACAAGTTAGTTTATCACAAGCCTTATCGAAGTCGTAACATGTTTGCATCAACTAATGTTATATAACACTGCAAAGCTAAACAAACAACTCGATCTGATCGAATCTGTTCATAAAATATACTTGCACACGGTCATAGCATTGGCTTAGTGGAGTTTTACTTTACATAATCATTAAATGGTCTACATGATCTCAAAGGACCAGGCAATACTGATAGCAACGCTAGGTCCTAGTTCGGGGAGACTTTGTACAGCCGCCTCACGGAACTTTAATAATTGTTCTTCTGATAGTTAAAATAATTCGTTAGAAGGTATCTTGGAGGCATTGGATATAACCAAAAAATGTAACAGTAAAATTTGTAGTTGTTTATGCACGCCAGGACTGGAAATGGTAATACGTCTTGCAGAATAGTTCCGGCATTAGGGCGCAAATGATGGCGACTTATTGTTCAGAGCTAATAACTAGCTCCGTGTGCGCGTAAGTTAATTAAGACAGTTATGCTGTGTGAAATTTCGTTTCAAACATGATTTTAAGTAATGTTTTTATCAAATTTGAAAGCGCTATTTCTCGATGCGTACATGGCGCAAAATATCACGTGGACGTGCGTGACGTCAACATAATATCGTTGTGATGATGAAAGCGTTGTTAGTCATATTAGAATAATGATTAAAATGAGAAAGATATTTTTTCAAAAATAATTACATATATATCATCTTTTATCCTTTAGATAGGTAAAACTATCATGAGTAACTTTGAATGGAAAACAGTTACTAAAAGATAAATATCTAATAAACTGTGTAGGACTAGGATAACGTTTCTTAATATTTATATTAACTACAATGTTTTCTTGCTGTTAATCATCATAGTTATTATCTTCTCAATGCTAGGTATATGATACCTCCGTCTTTTCCCATTCATATTTTTTCCTTCTTACTTGCAACACATTTATCACATTGGGTTTGCAGACACTTGTCATTATTAAATAGGGATTAGTTCTGCTTTCGCGTTTCTCTCATAGTTCTCTGCCATGAAACATAAACCGATAAACTTGTAAAAACTCATATGAATAAAATACCTTCTTTTACTGCTGTTTTGAAACTACTATGCAGTGTTATCCATCTTTCTTCCGACATGATTATAGCATGATTAAAACTTACTTATATTTCAAATTGAAAAAATATCTTTATCTTTATCATTAGCAGCTCAACAACGCGATGTAGTAATTATAACTTTGAATTCAAATATAAACGTTATAAGTTATTAAGAGGTTTCTACGTCGTCTTGATTATGTAATCAATAAATTAAAAGCCAGAGCCTCATTGAGGAGAGCTGCAAACTAAACTGTAAAACGTAATGACGTATGTCGATATGATGTCTGTGTTTAATAATATTTCGCGTCAATTTCTAGCATATTAATCAGAACAAGTGTGTACATATAATTATGAAATATAAGCGATTTGAAAAGTAACTGTGTGACTTTCCTATATAGCCCATTTACCGTTGAAAAATGGAGTGGATCCAAGGAAAACAAATCGTTTCTCAGTCACTGACCGTTCAAGTGCAAACTTCTTTGTTTTCTATCATGCCAACGCATGTGATTTATTTATCTGTGAGTTATAGCGTCAGCCGTATTCAGTGATCATTTTCGTATATTAATGAGTTTTAGTCTAAAGCTGTTCCTTAGCAATGTTGTGAAACATTTCAATAACTCTCTGATCTTGAGAAATAAAATATTGTTCTAATCAAATGAAGAATGAGAGTTTTGTTAAGCATCTCTAAAACGCCCTAACGCTTTACATCTTTTGTTTTGTCAAGTTTTATGTAAAGAAAAGAAATATATTTAAAGTTCTTTTGTCACAGACATCAACCTTTCTTAATACTTATAAAGTTTCTCGCATTGTATTTTGTTATGTCATATCTATAACGTTCAATTTATAAACTTTTTAGCTTTTTTGCATTGAATGATGTACTGTTGTTTTTAAATGGAAATGTATTGTTTACATCACGATAAAGAGGATAACACTTAACATTTGCGCTTCTTTTGCGAATAGTAATAAACAGAGCTTCGCTAAAATTCAAAGCTGTCGCAACCGTAATTTTGAAAGCAGATTTTATTACAATGGAGATATGCAGCTTGGAGGGATAATTTTTTCAATTAAATTTCGCGTGAAGGTATGTCCTTTTAACAAGGCTTTAAATGACACAGTTTGTCGTAATAGAATATTTGACGACTCAGTGGAAGTATGGAATTCATTTTTTTTACGTTTACTTTGATAATATTGCTAAGATTATAACAACAAATCACGCCGATATTGATTTCCTGCATAATAATTTCCGAATGCCCCAGTTCGCATGTCAAGGACATATTCGCTATTTATTTGATCGTGGCAGACACTGTAAAACTGATATATTAAATATAACAATGGTAATTTATTATCGATAAGAAGTATTTACATTTGGGTTTTAGCGGATTAATTACTCATAAAGATATTGAATACTATTTTCCGGTCTCGACGTCTGGCCTTTCGTCTCAAATGTCTTCAGTTTGCTTTTCTAAGAGATTTTATCTCAGCAGATCAATCAACTGCTGTCCTAGACTCTGTGACATTGCCTTACAGACATATTACGTGGCTACTACATTTGCGTTTATGTTTCATTGATCCATAGAATCAATTGCTGCAGCGTAAACAACGGGTCACCGAAAATATGTTTGGACGGAATGAAAATTTGCGATGTTTCCAAACCAATTGACATTGAGTTTCTTTAAATTACCTTCGGACTCTGCTAAATAGGTTTCTATTTACAAGACTTTTCTTTTACATGTGACTCACATGTCCCTAGTAGTATTAAAATGTCATTGCGTTTGACATCACTTTCAACAAATCATTTGTAACGAATTTCGTCTTAGAATGTTGTGACATACAGGCGTATTTCCAACAACATTTTGACCGTTGGTTAACCAATATCATCAAATAGGGCTATAACCTGTGATTAACAATTCATTTGCCTTCACTGATAATGCATAGCCAGTAAATTGACGAATGCCAGACATGTAAACAATCTTCTTTTACACTTTCATTGACTTCATACCTGGTTGTTTTTTTGGCAAAATTTTACTGCTTTTCAGTAATTACATTTTCAGATTCAAAGTAAACGCAAACAGAAAATAAGTCCTATCCGCTAAATATTCTTTGCCGAGATTTGATTTCCCGAGGTAATAAATAATGTTGACAAGTAATGAAGAAGAACTGGCTTCTAAGCAAGAGAATCAATACCGATATTTTCAAAACAGTTGCAAATACTGGATATATTTGTAACAAACAGATAAGTAACAGTTGTTCAATCTTATATTTGTTGCAATGATTAGCTGCACATCCGTGCTAGAATCTAGCATGCCAGATATTGAAAAAACTAAAGATGATATGAGAGTATATTGGTAACAACATCATCATTAGGCGTTGAAATATGGGGAGTTAAAACACTTTGTCAGTTACCTTTCAAACAGCAACTGTTACATTCACAACATATGCATGAAATATAAGTTGTGTCTTCACCGTATGTAAAAGGATACAGCTAGCCATAAGAAATTGCCTTGAAATTTGAAACGAAATTTACTACGACCCCTTAAGGTGGTTCTTTATGTAGAAGATACTTAATTATCATAGTATCCTTAAGAAACTAGAAATAATTACAATATTATTGCATTAAAATTGTATATATCTCATAGTGTGAAGATAGAAATATGATTTCGTTTGTTGCAAAAGTGTTGTGTACATAGCTTCCACATAGTTCTCATATATAAACAAATAAACCGTAATATAAATGTGTATACTCATACGACCAATTTGTTTCCCCATTAAACAAAGTAGATTGAACAGTGTGTGTTAACGTGCAATAATTCACTGTTTGTATGCCTCAGTTATTACGTCAAAGTGCAATACGTCGTAGCAACGTGTTGAAAAAGAAACCCTAACAAAACTGTCAAATCATTAGTTGATATCGCCAAGGATGTACCTAATATTACTTGATAGCGTATTAAAATCAAAATAATATTTCTTAAACATTGATGTGCTCTTGAAAAAATTCATTGTTTTTCCTTTAGATGCGTGTTATTACATCACTCGGGTTGCATCATCGTGATATAAAACCTACGCATCTGACCTGAAGACAATGATTTTATTCAACGACAAATATTGTTTGGGATATACACTTTTGCATATCATTTCGTAAATAAAATTGTCTAAGCCTGAGCATTATATACGTATAGGATATTATTCATACATAGAACTTATCCTGTAACAGTACTAGTGCAGTTGTAGTTGCTTCCAAGTTATCGGCTGGTTTGATAATAACATTTAAGGAATGCTGGAGAAGCTATCTGCAATTAAATTTAGAAACACCTGCAAATGTGCATAATTGGTACAGTACGTCACTCATAGCTAACTACGAGATAAATAAAAAAAGATGAATGAGGTTGTTATTTGAATCAATGAAGTGTTTCCGTCATAAAAATATGCCTCGTTATTTTCGTTGGCAGCCATTTCGTTTCACCTCTCTATCATTACATTTAGTATTGCATTCGTTGTTGTATTCCTGTAACAATTCCACTCGTTTAAACGTGTAGTTTAACTTACAAATACTGTATCGGTCTAACTTTTGCATATAAAACTCCACAATTCAAAACATTCTTATCCATACTATTAAAGTACTTTATACACTAATGTCTCATGTAAAAGAAACAGATTATTTTCTTCTTTGGTATTTAGGAAGAAATTCTCAAATACGACTAACCAAGTCGTTTCCGGAATGCTTTGTTGAAGTGATTGCATTCAGCCTACATGGATATTTATTTCAGAAAACAATGGCTCTTTAGAATTTAACATTGATGTATTACATGCATGTATACGGGAGGTTTAGAATTAAATAAGGCCGAATGTATTTATGCTTCATTTAACACGGCCATGTATTTTGCACCCAAATATGAATTACTAAACAGCGTTTTACATTATATACATTCATATTTTCAAAAATATGCCTTCATTATATGCCATCATAATAAAGAGATGAAGAAATAAATCAAAATTTAACTCTATACTAGTAGCTTAAGCGCAAATTTGGTTCTGTATAACCTATGGCTTCTGTTCTATTGACTATTTCTAGTGCACCATGTGGCATTGACAGATATTCTTGTATAACATGTACTCTAGACATGAAATACCCAAAATCAAATGAGAGGAAAGATTTATTAATAACCGTTTCCTTCTCCAATGTATCGCTGATAATAAGGGACTGAGATATTAACAATCTTCTTTGATGGTGCACTTATATTTGCCATAATGTCACCACACATAACAAAATGCAAACAAAAATCCAATTGGTCGAATTTTGTCGTCAATAAATTATTTTAAGCAGTTCTTCATATTCGTGTGTTTTCATGTTTTCATTTATCTTTTTGAATTAACTTCCATATTGATTACTGCATGGAAGGCCGCGTGGACGAAATATTTACAACAACTATAATATTAATATTTCTTCTGTCTGGTACTTTAAAGGAGTTCTGAGAGCTTTTAATATAGAAGTAATTAAATAATAGATAGACTGCGGAAGTATTGACACTGTCTGAGTGAATTATCTCATTCCAATTTCACAACATTAAGAAGCATTACCGGCAAAGCAAATGCCAGCAACACTGTATTAATTGTACTAACAGGATACGGATGATATAGTTTTATCAAGTTCTTTCAAACTTTTGTCATTTTCCATCCGACTATACCAAGGAACATTTATAATATTACAGTGAAAGCTAGTCGATTTATAAAACTTCATTTTTATTTATATTCCAGGCAGATAATCAGTTTTGTATCGCGTGTCTTGATTTTAATCTTCGGACTGAATACTCTGGTAACATCGATAACAATGTTGAATCAGTCTGAAAGTATCTGATAACGCAACATAGTATGTGCACTTATTAAATAGCTTGCCGGTCAATTGCTTTGATTATAATATAATGATATTATGATTCCTTGTAGAAATCACTGGTCCATTTTTGCTTTCTTACAATTGATAGCTTAAAAAATTTTTGTTGGGCTTACGTCAAAACTTGAAGAAATATACAATGAATTCTTATTTCTCATGCCGTGTTGTAAAACATCTATCGAAATGACCAGCCGGAAAATAATCAAAAGTTTATTATTATCATAACATCTTTGTGCTACATTTACGTATAATAGAACACATATAATATATTCTTTGATGTTTTTAACTTTAACGCTACTTTCCATAAACCGTCAAATTTCGTTAAAGGGAAAATTGTTCTGCTCTTACGTTGTCAAATTATTTTGTAATCAATATTGAAGCAGTGGAAATTGTTAAAATGTGCTTACTTTCAAAGATTTCGATGGGAAATACCACAAAGCAATTCACTGTCTTTCACGTCACGTAGCAGTTATAAAAGTAAGGTAGGTAGCCTCGGCGAATGCGCAGACATTTGGATGTAAACAATGCCGTAAGAAACCAATACAGAAACGATTAACGATTCTGTGAAAAACAAAATACGTGTTATACCAAAACATACAAGTAATAGTCAAATTATCTTACTGAAATCTGGGAACTACTGCTTGAGATGGCCATTGTTGATTGTTTACATTAATGTTTTTGACGTTTCGGAACACAAATGAAAGTACTATACTTTCAATTTCACGTTATAAAAATACATTTCGGTTCTCCACGAAAAGTACACGAGTAGAAAATGGAATTTAAGTATAACAATTGCTATTTTCATAGTCTCAAACCGTAAATAAAAGATATAAATAGTTGCATTTCCATGGTATGTCACTTTAAAAATACTGATACAAACTTTACATATACTATAATTAGTGCCGTATTCATTGTCTAATTTTGATATTGTATAATATTTCTGTATTTCATGATATAATGTTAAATTATGTTAAAATTGTAAGAACTATTCGTCACTTATCATGTGAGACTTGTGTTTTGAAGCATGTGATTTATAACACTTCACGAGCCTCAAAGATCATTACGGAAGTGCACCAGCTTGTGGAAAACTTACTATTGAATAGGTCGTTAATTTTTTTATAAGAATACTGCACTTCATTTAACACAACCCACGGAATTTACTCGTCCTTCTTACTTCATTCAAGCTCTATTTTCAATACGCAAAAATATTGACCTAGCATGCGAAATCACTTAATGCATTTCCGTATGACATATTGTATACATAATCACTAGCATACTAACATTTTATGCTTCGTTAAATTATACTTCTATCTCATACAATATGCAATGATATTTCATTAATTTTCTGTAATGATATTATAATAATAAAAGTCACGGCCTTATCTCATTCAATCAGCATTTGTTATTTATTTTCAATTGTCGGAAGCGACAGGCCACTCTTACTGATATATGATTTAAAACTAGGTCACTTCTCATCATGGTTAAAACAACATGCCTTTCAGAGTGCGGATTTGTCGCTTCTTATATTAATTTCCTACTGATAAAATAATAATTTTCGCCACGACAGTGGATTATATAAGTGTTATAATTCAAATAAACTTGCTGGGTTTCCGTGGTAAAGTGGATGATTTACCTCACTTCGAATTACTTATGTATCACTGCTGTGAGTTCAAAACTTTGTTTCGGGTATGTTTCATTCATGTGAGGAAGCCATCCAGCTGGCTTCCGAAACAGGTGCCAGGTCGTCTCTTAAATGTTCAGAGGGTCTTCCGCCAGAAAACAAAGCCTGAGACGTTATATTACCTGCAATTGTGTTCGTGTGACCAAAAATAACTCGCATGTATCTGCATTAGAAGGCTGAGCAACTTTCTGATTCTGTATTTTTCCTAGCAGAAATAGCTGTTGATAATTAAACTGATTTTAATCCTGTTAACTTTAGAATTGTATAAAAAGCTGTCTATCAAAATAAATGTTTTCTTAAGTTTTATACTGAATGGGAAAATATAATTAATTTCATATGATAGTAATAGTAGTATAAAACATACAAAACTGTACATCGAAAACCCGTGCACATTCATGTACTAATACATGCCATTTTCATCAGTATATATCTTTAGGTTATGAATTAGTAGATGTAAAAATGTATAATGCGAATTGTTTAATATCTATATTTTGTTCAAAATTCTGGTAAATACTTGGGTACCTATAAGTTTTTTTGTTGAAAATCAAATAATGATAGAAAACAAGGAATTGTGTTTGCTTTTTTCAAGTGTTGCTGTAAATCTGAATAGCTGCGTTTTCGCATTTATTTTTATTTCACAAGCAGGATGGATGAAAGTGTCGTGGAATCCCTATTACAATACTGACAAGTGCTTAGTGAGCGTTTAAAGTGTTATCTATTTTGTTTGAAATCATTATTTCCATTACGATCTTCAGTCAATATCATTCAGACCTTTTATCCAGTAATATTTCCCATTATGTAGTATGTTCGTTCATTTCCTTTTATCAAGATTTTTCCTCACGTTGGCAAATGATAAGTGTTATATTATTTGCTACACATTAGAAAAACAATTGTACAAAATAGCCCTGTCGTTACGAGCGGCAACAGCAACACTTAATAAGAAACAAAGATTGTTCTAATTGTTCCGATATTGATCAGAGCCGCTTTGTTGCCGAGTACAATTACTGCCATCGTGAAAGTAAGTAAATACTTCAAAGATGTGGATAATGATTTTACTGTGACCATTGTCATGGAAGTAACTACAAAGATGCGTAAAACATTTCTTTCAAAAGGGTTTGTTTATTAAATGCATTTTAGCGACTGTGCACAGATATCATACAAGTGACATTTATAACGGATATAATTTCATAGAAGAAGATTTTGATCAGATACAATGATCTTTCGAAGAACTATTATTAGCAAAAGTGAGTGAGAATTTGATATTATGATACTTATTCAACAATCATCTAAAAAAAGACCAAATAGGACACTCCACACATTAATTGTTTTTGCATGTTTTGATTAACTATCGGTGTTTATATTACGCTATTTGGTAATTTGTTGTATCATTGAAATATAATTCATTTCACACATGCTGTTACTAATATAGCTCATTTTCATTTTTTTTTTGCTTGCTTTTCATCAAGCATAAAGGAAAAATGTAATTGTGTTAGTTTTGTTCATGACAGCTGAATATATCTAACCTTAAATGAGACCATATTCACCATGCGCTATGTAAAATACTCAATTTGTCTCATGCCTTCGATATTCACGAAAAAAACAATAACATATACTCTCTTTATTTTTCTTTAGAAGTTAAAGCAGATACATTTATTGCCACTTCCGTGTCAGTGAAAAAGAAAAGTTAAAAAGGCATATTATTGCAAACAGCCAAGTTCTGTTTTCTGAATATATTCCTATTCTTGACTTTAACATTATTATTCGTATACTTCAGTAACTATTGCATTGCCGTGGAATTATTCTGATGAATATTACTCTGCTAACTTTACTAATAAATGAAAAAAACAGTATTTTAATGATATTTTATTATTGAATGATTCGATTTCTTTTCTTCTGTTTTCTTTTCAGATCTGAATGTCCCAGAACTACAAAGCTGTACATATATTATTTCTGATGTCATGCCATTTGTAGAAAATTGAAATTGAAACTGAATAATTTTATTAAACGCCTATTTTTGTAGAACAGTGATCTGAAACGTCAAGTTAACTATTTGTCACTGCAAGATATTGCGCTGTCATAAATGGTGTACTAAACATCTCTTATTGCTTTGAAAGTACTGTCTGCATTTAATGTCAGTACAGAATCCCATTCGGTGCTTGATACAGGATTGATGACATATTGTTGGTTGAATTTCAACAGGAAGATGAAGAGGAACAGAAACCAGTTCGAAAATTACTTTAACTATCGAGACAATCGTTCACTGACATTTGAAGTATTTCTGCTGAAGAGGTCAACATTTTCAATTATGTTTTCATCATAACGGTACATTACATAAACATCGACAAAAATAGTGCGGCTTCAATAACATAGAAAACACTGGAGGTTGTTACTGTCATGAATGTTTCGAAGGTAACAGATTACAATCCCGAGGACTTTGATATGTCCCGCGATGTGTACAGCGTTGTTGCACCTTTGGTATTTGTTTTAGTCATTTTTCTTTTACTATTATTTATCATTGCTCATATTTTAAGGTAGACGTTTCTGATATGGCTGTGCTATGAATACGTTAAAACTATACAAAGTTTATAGGGATTCTTCATGTAATTGTAATGTAATTCCAAAGACACCGCGAAAAGATCAAGTGAAGCTTCTGTTAATGTTCTTTGTCTTTTGAAAAACAGCTTCAGCAGTCTGAACTTGTGTGTGCAGCAAAATAAAAACAAGCGTTGGATAATATTGTACGACAGAAATGATACCTTGTGAGGCATTTCTTTACAAAAGAATGTAATATGTGTAAAAATGAAAGCAAAGGGGAATTTAAACGTACACAAATTCGTGTTCGTACAGGTTTGTGTATTCAGAGTCATCCTACAGCTTATCTTAAGAGAAAGTACACTATGAATGAGACTTTGGAGTTATTGTTTCAAAACGTGTTCTACACTAGTGTCTACTGATGACCGAAAAAGTAATGATCGGAGGAGCACCCGGGGTCTTTATGCATGTGAAAAGCTAGAAAGTCGCCATAGGACTTTTTGTTTTGTTTATGTGACATTCAACCCAAGAGAAACAAAAAGAAAGAAATACGAGTTGTACGCAACTGGTCTTAATCTATTAAAAGTCCACTTAGTATGCTTTACAGAAATCCTGGTGATATTATTACTTTCATAATAATATTAACATCTACTACATGTTCTGTATGATCTTGACCATATATCTAGAAACTTTCAATTTGTATACTGGTAACACTGTTTTATGAAGCTTAGCTACAGTAAGACACTGTTAAGAGCACGTATTTGTTTGTCAGTTAAAATCAAATTTATAGTATAGGATTTTATTACATCTACACCAAGATTTGGCGTCTCTTAAGTATATTTTCATACAGTTTAAACGTTTCCTTACAATTCAGCATGGTTTTCTTCAGCGTTTGTTACCTTAATGACGGCGGCGTCGTAGAAATCTTAAGTCGTGAGTTTCAAACAATGTATTAGACCAGGCAATACGGGTATCTACGGATGATTTCCTCAATTCCAGATTAGTAAAGATAGATAGATAGTCCAGATTCGGTAAAATAATGGGCAATTCATGTATAATAAAGCACGGGCTAGTATAAAAGTGATTTATTGGAATCATGTAGAGGAAGTAGCAAACAATTAAATTTTCATAACATAAACTAATTGGTTTGATATTGTCTTCGATGCTCTGTGAGTATATTTAATGATTGTTTGATTTGACCTTTCCGTTCCTGTGATAATAATATCACTGTTTTAATGCTATCTTTGGTGACAGAAATGAATCACTTATACAGTGTCAATACATCCGTTACATATTCTGGCTTATCTAAATATCCAGAAAAAAGACGTCGAAATATCTAAGTGGATGTAATTAAGTTGTTTAACTAAACTGTAGTAAATATAAACAGAAGTATATTCCATTTGATCAAAACTTGACATTGATTGTAAGACAGAACAATACACCATTCAGTAGTCCCATTTTTTCGTTTATTAATGTTACTCGTTTCAGTTCATAATATTCAAATTATCAGCCAATACCAAATTACCCTTTCCTTTCCAAGGAAATCATGGTCAGTGAAATATGTAAAACGACTATAAATTATTTTCTGCTTATACAATACAAATGTAACAGAGCGACATTTTAGGTAAGAATCATGCATGTATGAAATGCATTACCATGTACTTATTCAAGAAAATATTTATGCTTATTTGATATAAACACACATCTTTCGACATTTCTAAAATGTTACACAAAACTTTGTCTGTCTGGAAACAGAAAAAGAGACTAACAACATTTTTTTTCACTTCTGTAACCAAAACTCACACATTGTGATTCTTCTGGCCATGGTTTAAAGTTTATTGTTAGGTATAAATCTAGTCAATTCCGTTATTAAATCGTTAATGTCTTATATCTAATACCAATACATTGGAAATGATGACATTGACTTTAAATTGGTAGTTTTTAATTTTCCGGCAAAATAAAATTCGAACACTACCCTCTTTAAAACAGTTTAGTACTTATATGACTGTAATATAAAAAAGATGCTAATGTTATGTTAGTTTAGATCTAATCTGTCAGAGCCTGTGAAGAAACTTATTTTAGAATTCAATGCATAGGGTGGCTGAACGACTATTACTCATTTATGTAAAAAAGTCAAATACGAGAATTATTGCCTAATCAAACTATTATTTGTCAAAATATATGGATTTGTATTTGAACTGAAATCCCTGGTCGAGTAGATTAGGCCTATGACTTTGAATGAGAACTATCTTTTCAGAAATAAACCGTTAGTAGAGTGAGATTAGTCATCAAAGATATTATAACATTTTAAATTTCCCGTTTCGTGACGTTATGTTTTAAACGGAATTGTATATCTATGTACTACATGATTCTAAAAATCTAAACAATTACAGAATATTATTCCCTGTGCAATATATCAAACGAAAATACATATTCGAAAACCAAATTATTGAAATTTTACATTATGTTCATGGAAATGTTGCTGTTATAAATTCTAAGTTAACCTAACAAACCATTGATTTTGAGCCCACACTACACGCAGATATCATTAATACGCGCTCCGGCTACCGTGTTGCTGTCATTTTCACCTGTTTTGACCTGGATCAGTACAAACGAATCCTTTCCTATGTAAAAGTATTGTTACTTAAAACTTATGAAGAAAATTTTAGCCTTCTGTTGTTATTATCATTAACATAAAAAGACAAAAATATTTTAAAAAGAAGAAGCTGATACATTTCCGTTCCCATGACAATTAGAATCAAAGTAGGGTAGATTTGTTTCAACTATTATAAATGAATGCGTTAATGTAAGTATTACTCTAAATGTTTGGCTCTTGTGTGGTGATTGCTGTGATCTTCACGCCCAGGAAATCTACCCTTACCTTTTTTTATCTTTGCAATAAACCACACATATGAACACTTCACATTAAACAAATAGATTGCAATTCATTTTAGAAAAAAAAAAAAACATTGCGGCAGACTCCCTGGTTAATTATGGAACAATCACCTGTCCTGTCTCCATTTCTTAATTCATTTGTTTCATACAGCTACTTTTAACTTTATAAATGGCCTCACACGCTGACGTTTGTTTATGTCTGCCTATATATTATACGTCGTAAAAGACAATTACCGATTAATGAATTCTGTAACCAATGTCACGTTAAAAGGCATTTGCTAATATTTTTCTGACGGCTTTGTCAGTTGTATGACACAAATTATGACTTTAAGAGAGAGAGAGAGAGTAAGTAAAGGGCATTAATGAAGCTTGGTCTGCCAGTAAAGCTTGAAAGCACACCCAAAGCAGTTTAGTATCCTTTTTGTTTCGTTTTGACTTAAACAAACGTTTTATGATTTTTTATTCTTTCATTTTAAAATAAATATAAGCTTAGTCAGATCAGGTGGTTCCAATATTATTCGAACGGTGGGTTTTTCGCAGAAAGGGTGTGACCGGTGAAAGTTTTACATTTGAACATTTCAGTATGATTTAAAACATTGTTGTTTGGTTTAATGTCGCATCGACACAATTATATAAGTCATATGGCGACTTTCCAGCTTTGTTTGTGGAGGAAGCCCCCAGATGCTCTTCCGTGTATTAATTCATCACGAGCCGAAAACTTTCCGTAAGCCAGCTAGATGGCTTGCTCACATGAAGTATTCAACGCAGAGACTCGAACCAACATAGGTGAGGGCAAGTGATTTGAAGCATTTTTACCATTGATATATCGCAATGAATGAAGACAATAGTGAGGACGCAAATGAATCATGTGATAATTTAGCAATGCATTTTGCCGTTTGTTCAATTACTTATGCAGTCTGGTGCGGTATGGAAATTTTAATCAATATTTGAGAATACCTAAATTGTAAAGTGTTTATCATCGAAACGTTTCATATCCAGTGGATTATACTTCTTGGGGGCTTTTTAAAAAAAATATGTGCAAGGTTTATTCCTAAATGTAGACCACGAACACCATTCCGTTGCCTTTGTTCCGAGTCTTAATCTACTTAAATAAGTAGATTGTTTCTCACTGAAACTTCCTATTTCATTCTTTATTCGCATAAGATATAAAATTGTACTTGGGTTTAGACACTGCAAAATCTGCCGTCGATGCGATTTTGGAAAGCTAGTAATTGTCGCACGTAAGCAGTCGCCTTTTTCCAATGAAATTTCTTATGCTTCTATGCTAATACAGTGTCCATCATTATTTCCTTTTCATAACACAAACGAAAGGAGTAAAATATAATCAGCAAAAAATGTTTATGTAAGAAAAAATGATCATTATAGGGTATGTCTACCTTCAATCTGACTAAAGTGCTTGATCTTCTAAACGAAGATCTGAGAATGACCCATTCACATTCGTCTTCTATATATTTTGGATTTCCAATATTGCCATTTTTATTTTTGAAAATCTATTTTTATTTGAACCAATCAGACGACTTCTTCGAATGTCAAAGAGTAAGAAAAATGTGCAGTCAATCCAGGGCTCGAACTCGGGACCCCTCGTTTACAGAGCAAGAGGCCTACCGACTGAGCTAACACTGACACATTACGACATAAGAATTGTAAATATCAAAAATCAAGGCTAACTATAGATTTGCAAAATGTTGTAAGTTAAGCTCTGATTGGCTAGCGAAAGGGTCGTTCTCAGATCCTAAGCGTGGCGTAATAGGAGATGTACTTTAGTCAGATTCTGTCTACCTTAAATTTTACAAATATTGAGAGCAATTCTCACTACTTTTTAGGGTTCCGAGTGCAGAAATAAAAAAACATCATAATGGCAAATGAGTCGACCGAAAATAATGGGTGAAAACAACAATGAAAAACGTACATTTAATGTTTTGCCATGCTTTATTTTCAGAAACAGATTATAAAGCATACTATTTTTCTGGTGGACATAAAAAAATAATATTTTTACAGGTTATTAGTGTGAACACAATGTGAACGGCGCAACATAATAAAGCGATTGTGAGGTAAGAATAGCTCTTATATCCGGATAGAGATAGAGGATGGTATGCACTCAAATACGTTGCATAACGACCCTCTCGGAACTACATGTACGTTACTTTTGGAGTTTTAAAAAAGAACACATTCTTCTTGATCCCAAAATGCATTTTATTTAGTGCGATATGCTCAAATATTGACACTCAGTATACATTTAGTACGGAAAGAAAAAGCGTATATTTTCATATAAACATCATTGGTGTTAGAATATCAATGAATGTGAAAAAAATGAAATTTAACAGTAAATATGTTCAACGTATCTACACAGTTGAAACAACTGTGCCGATTATATGTCAAAACATTTTATACATGTTTTTCAGTGAATTATCGAACTATCATAGTGAAATATATCTGGTATTTTTACAGTCAAAAATATCAAACATATTTTCCCAGGTAACTATAACATGGGTGAATTTAGTCAAAAAAGAAAAAAAAAGAATATTTGTTAGTTGTACATTTAAGATCAATCTATCATTGACTCAGGAACACCACATTCTATAATTTTACACGTGGCTGTACCTCTCCTGAAAATAGTACATATGGCTTTCACTCGTGAAATATATTTCAATCATATACTGAAACAAACAAATATCCTCTATTTACTTTGACATTTTAGAAGCAGCCATCCATGATATACGAAAACTTTTCGTCATACACTAATTTGTTACTCAACATTTTGAATATTTTGAGACATTCAAGGGATTTGACAAGTAAAACCATATGTATTGCAATTAGCACATACCGTTTCTGTAGTCGTGACTCCAAGACTTTAATTTACCTTAGAATATGAGCAATGATAAATAAAAGTAGTACAAAAATAACTAAAACAAAAGTTAAGGGTACAACAACACTGTACACATCTACCGAAATATCATAGGACTCGAGATCGTAGTCTGTTACCTGCGAGACATTCATGATGGTAATATTCAGTTGCAATGTTATTTACGGTTACAGCCACGCTCTGCATCGGCAATATAAAGTGACCAAACATAATGTTTATATATAACACACACCTTTTACCATCTTTGACATTTTCGGGGAAAATACCTGAATGTCAGAGATCAATTGTCACGATATATGGTGTAATTTTCAAATTGATGTCTGTTCCTGTTCGTCTCGAGCTGAACAAAATCATTCTTGTCGGAATTTCGAAGAAGTAAAAAGATCATTAACAAACAATAGCACGTCAAATAGTTTCTCGAAGCTGTGGATCCCTTGCCTTGCCATTTAATTTCAAGGAATAACAAAGGTCTTGCATACAGCCCAGTGGTTTCAATATAATTGAATTATGTCTTTTTTACCACTACAGGATATGGCAATATCTTGCAATGTCGATTTTACATCACAGGACTTCAAATAGCACGTCATCAGAATTAGTTTCTCTACATAATCTTCGAGGGACATTTTTACATGTACCTAGAAAGAGAATTAAAAGAAAAAACTAATTATACAAGTAATAAAACTGTATACATGTAATATGAAATGCAGGATATTTAACATGATTCGGTATTATTTTTACATACATTTTCTTTGTTCGTTTAAAATTTAAAACGATAACTGTTACTAGTATCTCTTTCCTATGTTTATATATATATATATATATATATATATATATATATATATATATATATATATATATATATATATATATATATTGATTTTTGAAATTGTCCTTAAAATAACATCATGTTAGACACATAGAGATATATAAACCAAGAAATAGACTAATTATTATTATAAAGAAACTAAATATCAAGCAGACACGTGCTATAACAAATGTTAACTTTATGAGTCGGGTATTTTAAGTCTAGCGACGCCCTCGTAAAAATATTCCGCAGGCCGTATAACTTTCTTGCCATGTCTCTAACTTATCTGCTATGTATATTGTCTCTTTGTTCTTATTAATGGGAGAAATACAATATGATATGCTCATTTCAATGAGTAATTACATTGATTGGTATAAGTTAAATACTTACTAACATTTTCCTATTCCAATCACCAAGCGTCGGTTAGTTTCCATTTATAAGAACACAAAAGTCTGTTATAAGATTCACTAGGATGGCATCTCTTGATTGTCTGAAATGCAATTTTATCACTATTATCAAACCGATTTAAAGCTATTCCCAGTACATAAGATTAAACCGGATCAATACTATTCCCAATAAATGTTGACAAAATTGTCACTTATTTGTGAAGTAACACATTTCCCGTATCAGTTATGTAAGTGAAAATAAAAATGCTTAGTCGTACCGCAAAACACGACATGTCTGATCAATATTGAAACAATTAGATTTTGGGTTGCACATTCTACTTTTAATGCGTTGTCTTCGTTACACTTACAGAGGGAAATATAAACCTTGACATTGACCAATAGGAATAAAATCTGAATCAAACAAACCGAAATAAATCATTTCAAATTATTTAAATTAATGTGAATTATTATCGGATTCAAGAATCAGACAGAATTAGGCTTCAGAGAATAAAATGGAAGTAATAAACTTATTAACAATAAATAAAATGGGTGATACTTTGTAATGTTCAACATAAAGGTGTTTTCTGACATTTTGCGTAACGTTATGTACATTTAGTTTCGCTGTACAATATCATCTGTTTACAAAAAAAGAAAAGATGGTTAAGGATACGAATAACATAGTCATATAATTGTAAAATAGAACGGAATGACAATAACAACTCATTTGATCGGTGGTTCTTCTTATGCAGGCATACTTTTGAAGAGGTGGGATATATCGGCTATCGCGAAGATGTTCCTACTTATTGCATAGGAATACCATTTCCTTGCTACTTTGCACAGGCTCTCCGTTTACATATTAATGTGTAAACCAAAACGTAATGGATACTCTTTATATTCTAATAAACTGTTTGATTGTAAAAAAAGGATACCTTTTAAGACCTTTGCACATGACTGTGAATTACGTAAATAAAAGAAACAGAGTATAATACACAACTGCAAAACTAAGCGTTTTGCATCGCATTTAACTGAAAAATCTCTGATCATAATGTACTTATACATACAGATTTTTAAGACAAAAAATTTAGCATGCATAAAGATTTTGAAGACAGAAAATTTATCCTTACCTAGAATAAGTTAGCACAGTTTACAATGAAACTCCAAATAGTTTTGTTATTACGTCCGTACGAGATCAGATTTTGTATCACCAATGTCAATCTAAAATAATGAAATAAACATGACTCTGACGATATTTCCTTACCTAATACCTGATACCAAAGAAATGACAGGCAAGATGGAATAATCAATCACAGACAGACATTGCGTTGAATAAAATATGACATCTTAGTGTGACACGTTAGCTGTGTTCGTATCGATGAAGTTTTGTTGATTCAAGCACAGATTCAGCATTGATTATGCATACGATTTCATATCAAAGAAGCATCATTAATTACGTTTCCTTAATGAACAAATAAATCGAGAAGGAATGAAGGGTTAAAAGCGTAGTCTACTCTAAGAATGTTTTGCACACATATAAGATAAAATGTATAGATGTTAACAAAATAGCATCGAATATTACACCTCTGTTTTGTCAATTAGCCAAAATGTCTGAAGTAACACTTAAAGGTACTTAATAAAGGTTTGCAGGCGCATTGACAAAATAAACAGACAATACTTTTTCCTGTACGTGTATTACGTAGAAAGCGATTTCCATACTAGTAGTCGATATTTAAATATCTAAAACAAAACTAGCACTAATATTCCTATGTATATCTATTTGCTAAACATGTTTCGGCTCAACGCCTTCATCAGTAACAACATAAATAATACAGGAAATGACATCATGCTATGTTGCTAAATACGACGTCGTCAAATAAGGTTACATGTTTCGGCACTAAATAAAATAATGATTATTTTTTATTTTACCAATAATCCATGTATAAATATAATTACGTTTTTTTGTAAAATTACGATTTTTGTAATATGGATGGTACTATATAACATACTAGTAGTCAGAAATAAAATCTATAATATAACACCGTATACAATGTAGCAGTTATAAAAGAATTTATTACTGCTGTATAAGTGGTTTCAGTTTGTAAGACATTATGTTGAAAGGTGAAGTCAAAAAGACAGTTGCCTCAACCCACCCTTTTCCAGCATTCATATTTTATAGTAATCAACTGTTTAGTTTTTATATGAGGAGTTGAAATGCACACAAAAAAGTAAATCAAAGAAAATGTAATAGTTTTGAAACACTTCTCAAGTAAAACTTAAATCAGTTTCTGCAATTGCTACTTTGTTTCGTTTGACTTCAATGTTGTCTTAAACCCTGTATCACTTTAACTTCCTTTTGGCAGTCACAATAATCCTGCATAAATTTATAATTATACTTTTGTACAACTTTTGAATTGTTTTCTCCTATATCTTTCTTAGGAATAATATTAAACACTGAAAAAGTAAAATGTAGCTTTGTACTTGACATTCAAATGTAGAATATTATTTCAGAACTAGCTCTACATTTGCAGCATGAGAAACAATAAAACGATTTACACTGGCACATAATATCTCTCTTGAAGAAAATAAATAGATTAGCAGATAAACGATTCACGACATTTACAACCATTTCAAATCCCTTGAGTATCATAGGTTTTGAGGTCTATTAGATACACTTTCAGTGAATGCTTGGAAACATCTCCCCAGATGTTTTCCTTGTTATTTTCTTTAGTTTTTCACATCAAGGAAATAAATGAAAAATTAAAATTAAATAGATTGAATATATCATATTAACACACATACTTCACATCTTCAGTAATTGCCTCTTCGAATGATTCAGTTTCTGAAAGTAGCTTCTAGTGTCATCCATATTTTCTACAATGTCACGCTGTTGAATAATCTATAAATAAGAACAACACCTACAACGAAAACAACAACAACACCATACATGTACATAAGCAAATATCCACAATGGCTTGAACATATACCGCAATGTTGTGTACATTCATGACGTATTATTTAGATGCGACATACCGGTCAACTTTATCTGTATATATATTCGAACAGATCACAAAATATTTTAGTATACATATCTCAAAAAAGAAAAACACATTTATTACCGCTCCACTGCTGCATAATATCGTCACTAAAACTCTACCACAGGTGGACGTATTCGAGAGTGTTCACGTTAGGTAAAGTTTTGCATACTAATCTCATTCCAGCTTATTTTGTATGGGCAAAAATGATTTCATTTTTTTTTTGTAAATACTAATGTATTCTAAATTTGTTTTAATTTCCATTGCACTGTACACACTTACTAAATAACTTGCCGGTCAATATTCAAAATTACTGTCCGATGTCCCAAGAACTGAGACCATTACATTTGACTATTGACATGTAAGCTATTCAATAAAAGTTATATTACATGAAATCAGAAATTAATTTTCCTAGTTTTGTTTTCATTCTTTGACTCATGAGGTCTGTCAATATCTGCTGAGTATGGATCCCTTATACAAGAAAACTTTTGACTGGTCTTTTACATAATGAATGATGTAATAATTGCGATTATTTACTTCCTTACACTGGTAATATTTGTTTACTGTAGTTTTGGTAATTTTGCATAGGTTTCTTCAGTGATTTCCTTGTTTGTGCCTCGAGATGTCAAGAATTCATCAATCATGTTTGTGTTTTAGTACATGATGCAGGTTAATATGCGCGAAATATGTTGAATTCGTAAGTGGTGTTATTAGCGATTATTCACGAAATTATAACCATCGCGAATATTTCCGTATCTTTAGTATTTTAGAATTCAACCTTGATACTTAAATTGGTCTCTGTATGCTGGAAATTTAATTATTTAAAGAACTGGTTGCATCAAAACCGATCTAGCTAGAATGTTTTGAACTGTATATCGTAAAAATTTAATAGCATTCTCTTATTTTTATGTAAATAATTGTACAGACTTCAGACCCAAATAAACGTGTCTGTTTAAATAGGATTTTACTAATATATTTGTATTATAAAAATTGTCCATAAGTATCCTTTCAGAAAAAGGTATAAAAATTGTAAACTAATGGAAAATAATAACATGTATGAATACCTTAAAGGCAATTTTGGAAATCAATTTTGATTAGCTAGGCCGCCAGTAAACACCAAATGGCATTAAACTGTCAACAGAAGTTTTATTTCCATTTAAATATTTGATAGTGAGACTATTAACATATTTCATATACGGTTTGATAAATAAACTTCCGTTTGTCTTGGTGCAACTTTGTTACATTCTTTGGATTTATTAGTAAGTAATGCATCAACCTAATATAATGCAATAACTTATTATTCCATAAGCCCATTTCAAACTTGTGAATTAAATAGATTTTCTCTCACAACTCAAGGTTTCGACGTATTGTGAGCAACATATGGCAATTATCATCCTGAACGAAAAGAAGAACAGTTATGCTATAATATACAGTTTGTTTGGAAGGGTTTGCTACTATTTTTCAAATACTTTTGCATAACAAATTCACGTTTAGAATTGTAAACCTCTGAAGCATCATTGGTTAGTATATAGAACACCTTGTCACCAGGGTAGATTTAAATTAATTGGACCGCAGCATTTTATTGTATTTCGTGTAATTCAATGTTTAAGCTGCTACAACCACAAGTTCGTTTATCTCTGTCGCTTCGAGGACTACCTTAGGCCAGGTTAGAAGTACATGGATCTCCAAAGGTATTTCGTATTAAAAGAAGAAGGAAAATATGGATATTTAACACTTTTCAGTGTATTCCACAGTTCCACCGTTTTTCGTAGAACATACTAATTGTATTACTATGCACGTTAGTTTTCTAATATTAGCTTAGAATATATGTAGCCGGGCTCGTGTTTGGTTACGTATTGTTGCTCATTTTAATCAAGTATGAATTTTAACGGGGTTTTCGACGGTTTCAGTGCCATTCTCATTATATTGGGGGTAATTCTATTAGAATAAAGTCACACACTTTACATAGTACCTTG